>NC_056735.1:607083398-607388398 GCF_019279795.1 Protopterus annectens
ACATATATGTGTATATAAAAACTCATATTATTTGATTAAATAAAAGTGTCCCTTCTACAGTAACACCTGTCATTTTAACTCTTCTTCTCTGTAGAGACATGGAAACACATCTAATTCTATGTTCTATAATAAAGCCTTATGCAACCATTCAGTTCCACCAAAACACAGAATTTAGGGTCTAAAACTATATCACATTAGTACCAAAAATCTATGTAAAAAGTCATTAATCTTTGCAGTTAGTCTGAGTACTGTAAATCAGATAGACTGCATGTTGAAGAAACATGGATGAAATTATAAATAAATTATGTCTAAATATTACCATTGGTTGTGAAGTGTGATAAGGATAACTGACTATACAAAAGTGCAGAAGAAACAGCAATCCTGTATTCTAACCCTCTCTAAGTATTATCTACCCATTTCAGCATCTGAAAAAAATTAAAATAGTGATAGCATACGCAGATTTAAATGCATGCAAAATAATTCATACAATAACAATATGCATTTCCACAAATACAATATCAAATAATATTAGCAATTTAAAATATATTTTATCATGGATTAGATCAGACTTCAAAATGACATTATATTGAAGGAGATATTAATATAAACTGAGTATAAACAATAAATCATAATAAATGAGACACGCTGAACAAACCAATTGGCTTATACTCTGTCTCTCATCTACCTATTATACCACTACCACTAACCAGCACATTAGGGCAACAGTATCTGCAAGGAATACTGGCCTTTTTGTGGGACAAGATTATCAGCCCTGTTCCCACACTACACGTACACACACACACACACACACACACACACACACACACACACACACACACACACACACACACACACTGCCAGTTTAGAGTATCCAATCCACCTACTGCATGTCTTTGGAATGCAGGAGGAAACCAGTGCACATGGAGAATACCCATGCAGGCACAGGGAGGACATGCAGACTCCACACAGAAGGGGCCAGACAACTTCTTCCTGTGAGGCAACAATGCTTCCTGCTATGCCACTGGGCTGCCATTAGCTTATACAGTTTTACCTAATTAATTTCATAATCTATAAGGGAGACAGATAATTAGACAATTAGAGCCCTAATAACATTTGTCAGGAATATTATCAGATTGAATAAGTGACCGTTATCCCACATGTTTATTGTGACAAAAGACAAATATCACTACTATAACTTTGTTGTGATTGTTTCAATAAAAAATCAAGTAATCAATTTTTTATGAATATGTGTGGTGAATATAAGTGCTGTCACATTAACAGTTTGCCTCATGATAATGCTGTACAATTTTTAACAAAACATTTCTAAACTTTCTAAATTCAGTAGCACCTTTAATAACAAAAAAGAAAAAAATAGACCTAAGCTAATATCACAGGCCAGGCAAATAATTAGTATCAGATATAAAACTTGGAAACAAGGGTAAAGTTACTTAGTGGACACTTAGAAACCAAACATAAAGATGCTATAAAATGAATAAGAACAATATTTCATTAAAAAGCACATTTCCAGCAACCACAGTCAACATTAATTGTGGCAGTTTCTCAAATTTACTTAAACCAGGCAAACAAATTAAAAAAACTGCAAGACTACATAACACCAGTACATTGCAAACTGGACTTCCACTCCATACAGGCAGTGTCATATTTAATAGGTAAGCAAGGTGTTAAAACAAATGCATATGATATCAATAACTATCGAGCAACAGACATAAACATTCTAGACAATATTTTAATAAAATTGGAATCATTTTGATGAAAAACAACTTAACTTCTCGTACACTGCATCACTTCTCTTCAAACCATTGAGGCAGCACTACTCACTTTCCTAATGAAATAAATGTAATGGAGTATCAAGGGTTATATACTGGTCGAATTTCTCAGGATTCATGAAAAGCTTTTTGTTAGAGTGTGCTCAACAATATACTAAGGTTGAAAGTAATTTTGCTGCAATTATGCAACATAAATAATGTATAAGATAAAGCTTGCTTAAATGTAGAAATAGAGTTTAGTAATATGTAATCAGCATCCATACTAAATTACCATGGCTTGGAAAAGGAATCTGCTGAATGGACATTTTTCCCTTACAGACTCAAAACAGGATGTATGCAAGAGCAAAAATACAAAATCTGCTTTTAAAGAATGGACACTTTTCCCTTACAGACTCAAAACAGGATGTATGCAAGAGCAAAAATACAAAATCTGCTTTTAAAGAATGGACATTTTTCGCTTACTGACTCAAAACAGGATGTATGCAAGAACAAAAATGCAAAATCTGCTTTTAAAGAACAATGACATGTTATTCTGCATGGAAAAACAGGATGGCACAAGAACAGATGTTTTTATACAAAGATCCAAATAAAATACAGGATGTTCACACTGTCAGAAAAGCTGATCTCTGACAATGTGTTTTCTCAAAAATATGTTTTTCTTCATAAAAAAACAGGATATGCTTATCAGCATTGACATAAGAACACATGTTTCTATACACAGATTCAAATAGAATACAGGACAATGTGTTTCCTCAAAAATATGTTTTTCTACATGGACATCAGGACACTGTTACAGGATATTCACACTGTCAGAAAAGCTGGTCTCTTACAAGACATTGTTAAACAAGGAAGTTTAGTATTGTTTCTACAGGATAAGCAATTCTCCAAAATATGTTTATGCATGACTAAAAAGAGTATATAAAGAGCTGTATAAATCCAGTTGTTTAGGGATATGGTAGGAACACATTTGGTGTTCTGAGGTAAATGTTATATCTCTCACATCATCTGTACTATATGAGAAGTAAAGTTGGAACAGTACTTTTAAGCTGCAACGTGGTTTCGTTTGATTTATTATAAAAGTTATTTGTTACTGCTCTTTAAAGTTGATGCTGCAAAGTATATTCTCTCATCAGTGTATATTCTGCAAGTTTCTGTATGCAACAGACTGTGAATGCAAATATAATCAGACTTTGAATTTTAGCAGAATCTAGCCAGCAAGACTGAGTGTCATAAGAACACTGCAAATCCATCACACCAAGCAGTAAGCAGCTCCATGTAATTTTTTCAATGGCAAGCTAGCCTGCATTTGAACCTACAATCTGCATTCAACCACAGGAGGAGTGATGGTAAGCCCTGCAGAGGGTCACTTCAGTTAAATTGCAGTAACTAACATTTGTACGTATGTGTCAGTTCTGAACAGAAGTATTCCAGTTTATGCAGCTTGCAGTAGTACAGTTTTTTAGACGTCTACATCCGGAGTGAGACAGAAATTCCAGTCGCAGTGCAATAATTTCGCTAAGAAAAGGGGAATATCCACTAGCACAGCAGTCCGCTCTCTGTTGTGCTTTCCCAGCTTCTCAAGTGACTTTGAAAAATTTCCAGCCATCTGCAACAACAGCCTGATCACCTGTTTTCTTGCTTATTGGAAAGACTTTTTTTCTACGTCACATTTTTTTTAGTATGGATGCTATCAGGCAGAATTCTAGCAAATGTAAGCCAGATAGCAGAACAACCAGATAAAATATGGAGTAAATTGCAATGTTGGTATACACAACACATTAGTAAGTGTAAAACCTTGTCAGGGCAAGTTGACATACCAGCATTATGTAAGTGGATTGTAACATTTGATTGGTATTTGCAACAAAAAAATGAAGTATATCATAGTAAATGTTTATTGTGTGATTCAAAGGAAACTGCATTTTGTGTAATATGCCATAAACAAGTATTGCATGATATTGCTAAAAAACTAGACTGTGCAGACAGATCTGTTCATGATAAAGAATTAATTAATAATACACAGTTTTCATTATATCCAGATGTAAAGCAGTTATGTCCTGTTAGTACATTAATTTCTGAATTACAACAGCAATCAAATCTGTTATTGACAGAGTCCCCCTGTAGATCTTGTAACTCCCTTTAAAAATTATGTACAAGCATGGAATGATGCCACGGCTACACATACAGATGAGGACAGAAACAAAGTTTATGATACATTGACAGAAGAGAAACAAAATGAATTTAAAATGTTCAAAACTGACATTCAAGATCTCTGTCAAAAGTGCATAGGAGCTCTGTAGTCAACAGAGGAATCCAATAACAGGTATCATATATCCCTTAAACACTTACAGGTAGAAATGACAGACCTTAAACAGCATCTGAAGGAAAAGGAAGAAGAATTACATGAATTAACTGAGACTAACTACCAAAATACTATTTTGATATCCCAGCTTAAAGAAGAGTTAAAAACACAAAACCAGTCCAAATTATAGAACAGGGACAGGGAACCACTACAGATTTATATCGCAGTCTAGATTATTACAGAGTTTACCACAGTGGAATGATAAAAAAGGCATATTTTATAACATGCTTACATTTGAAGAATGGGTGGCATATACAGCAGGCTCTGATATATGGACAGATGCATTACTTAGATGTTTCTGGATTTTCATTCCCAAATGTTTTAAAACTTTCATACAATTAAAGCAAGATGATTATCAGTTGAACACTAAAGTAGGACGTATGACAGCCATTTTAATGGCATTTACACAAGGGCAGCCTCTCACAGCCAAATTATTAGATAATTTTAAAATTACTATCACAGATAAATTAATGGAACAAAGTGATCATTTTAGACTTGCATTTCAAATCATATATAAAAAAACAGGCAGAGACATGGGAAAAAGAGACATACAAAAACAGCTAATACATTGCTTCTTAGAACAAGTCAAAGGGGTTCCAGGGGATATTAAATGTATCTACGAAGAAAATTCTGATACCCTCACTGATTTGGTACAAAACTAATGAGGGACGGACTATGGCCGATGATGGGACTTTATACTCACACCATATCTTTGCATGTGAAGATAATAGTGAGCCATTTGAAGTAATTGGTGAAGTCAAAACAGGGGAAGGCAAAGATGGTGTGACCAACCACCAGCTGAAAGAGCTGTGTCAGCACCACCAGCTCCTGCCTCTATGCTTGTAGTACCAGGATCAAGCACAGGTAATGAGCAAAAGGCACCAACATGCTTCTTTTGTAAAAAATAGGACACATTAAGCAAAATTGTGATCATTACAAAGCTTGGCAAAAAGAAGGAAGAACAGGGAGTGTTTCCAAAAGAGAGCAAACAAATTTACAAGAAAAGTCAGAAAAGCAGGATCATGTACAAAAACCTTACAATATTAGTAAAACAGTTATAAGAGCCATCAATATACAGGAAAAGGGAAAGTATGCCGGTAGATTTTCAAACGGTTTCACCTGTAAATCCGAAACATTTGATAGAACAGGCAGAAGGAATAGCTAGGCAACAGTTAAAAAAAAGATTGAAAAACCTAAATATGTAGATCATTCAGACACAGAAGAAGATGACAAACAAAAACATGAGGTGTGTCATATTGCATTTGATAATAAAGGAGATGATGAGTGGATTTCCTTACAATAGGGATGTGCCCCCCCTACTCTGGTATCTTTCCTGACTACCTTTAAAAAGGGTCGAGATGGACAACCACTGATTGATATTTGGGTAGAGGGGTCACTGTGGAAAAATGTCTTAATAGACACAGGAGCAGCAGTATCTGTCACAAACAGACAGTTACCAGTAAATCCTATAAAAAAGGTTTGCATTTCAGCATTTAATGGCACAGGATGCTATGCAGTGAGTAGCCAAAATGTGGACATAAAGTTTAGTCAAGAGGGACAAATATGGAAGGGTGCATTTTTAATGCATCCATCTTGCACAAATACCATTATTGGTATGGACATTCTAGGACTTTTAGGCATAGTAATTGATTTACCTAATGAAAATCTGTGGATGGGAGACAAACAACAAAGAGAGGAAGAGCAAAATACAGGTTGCTATGCAATCTCTCTACCTGACAAACCTGAAAAACCTACAGGCTATATAAATACAGACAGTGAGGATGTATGGAAGCATTTACAACAGCAATTCCCAAATCTATGGTCCAATGGTCCCAGTGATTGTGGGAAACTAGAAAGCCCAGTAGGAATAGGAAGTGATCAGGACTATATACCACCTTTTCAAAAACAATATCCTATTCCTAGGGAAGCAGAAGAACATATGGAAAAATGTATTGCAGAATGGGAAAGAGAAGGGTTATACAAAAGGCAACAGTCCTACAAATTCACCAATCTGGCCAGTTAAGAAAAAAGATGGTAGTTATCGTCTTGTTATTGATTCTGAAAGGTTAATCAATATACCACTCCTAGAGCACACTTGATTCCAGGAGTCCCAGAGTTGGCTGCACATATTAAGCCACAAAGTAAGTGGTTTACAGTAATAGATTTAGCAAATGGTTTTTTTGCAGTGCCACTCAGGAAAAAAGATTGGCCAAGATTTGCCTTTACATTTAAAAACCAGCAATATGTTATGACAAGGTTACCACAAGGGTTTCAAAACAGTCCAGTTATTTTTCATCAGACAGTAGGATCCATTCTACAACATTTGGAAAAGGATGATTCAGTAATACATTACATTGATGATATTTTAATTCAGTCAGAAACAGTAGAGGAGCATGTACGGCTTCTTAAGAGAGTTTTCATACTCTACAGCAAGCAGGGTTTAAGGTTAAAAGTGAAAAATTCAGTTTATGACACAAAAAGTTAAGTTTCTAGGTACTATTATAAAACCAACAGGAAGATCTCCTTGCCCTGTACGTGTACAAGGCATTTTACAAATGGAAAAGCCACTGACTATAGCAGACTTACATAAATTCATGGGAATCATGAATTACAATAGAATTTATAGAGGATTATGCAGCCGTGGCTGCTCCCTATACAAAATGTTACATGAACAAAAGAACTCCACCTTTTTAGAGTGGGGATCTCATGAAGAGGAGGCATTTTCACAGATAAAAATAAAACTAGCACAAGCTACAGAACTAATAGCGCCCACTCCAAGGTTACCATTTGTGTTACAAGCAACAGCAGGTAAAAAAACACTGTCTGTGGTACTACTACAGGAATGGCCACATGGTAGTGACAACAGAATGGAAAAAACATTACGCCCAGTCACTTTCTTTAGCAGAAAGATGACTCCAGTGGAATTGGGTTACCATCCATGTATACAGCAGTTATTAGCCATTTACTGGGGTATTAAACAAACTGAATATTTGACCGTATTTTCCAGCATTATAGTACAAACACCACATCAAGCTGTAAAAGCTTTGATAGACAGTTTTGAAATGAATAAAATTACAGATGGTATTAGTCAGGCAGTCTTTGCAAAATGGATGGCACTTTTGGAAAGAAAACTGTTACTATACAGACAGGGGATAAATACCATTTGTCAAACCATATGGGATATGAAGGAAAACAGCATAACTGTTTAGAAAAGATAATGTCACCTGAGGTGCAATTTTAGCATCTGATTTTGATCACTTTAAGCCATCCATCTTTGTGGATGGAGCACGATATTGGGACCAAGGCAGATACTGGACAGGATTTGCCATAGTTCCAGAGAATCCACAATTGGGTTCTCCTGAACTAATCAAGTTACCAGGGCATATGTCAGCTCAAAGAGCTGAACTGGAGGCAGTATTGTATGTGCTAAAGTATTACAATCCTATTAACATTTTTCAGATAGTGCTTATGTAGTAAATTCTTTAAGACTACATATGGAAACCTGGGTAAGGCGAGGATTTGTGGATAGTGTAGGTAAACCATTACGGCATGCTGAAGTATTAAAATACATATATAAAGTTATAACAATGTCAAAACAACAAGGACAGTATAGCATCTTAAAAGTAAAAGCACATCAAAAGCCAACCAGTGAAACTTACAGATTAAATGTGTTAGCTGATACCTTGGCCAAACAAGCAGCACAAAATGGAAAAGAACTTCCAGAATATGAGTATGCCAATGTAGAAGTTAGTGTCTTAAAAGAGCTAGATAAAGAGTCAATAGAGAAAGACCTTGTAAATATACAAAAACAACAGGGCTTAAAAGAAGAAACTGATCAGTGCAGATTGGTAGGTATACCACCAAAGGAGTACTATGCATACACGACCTCCAAAGGGTTACAGTTGCCATATGTACCATTTCAGTTGGCACGCCAGTTGGTCAAGTTAAATCACCAAATACTGGGCCATATAGGAACTGATAAGTTATGGGCAGTTGTAAAAGAAAAGTATTGGAACCCAAATTTAAAAAGGTCTGCAAACTGATTATAGAAGAATGTTTAATCTGTCTTCAGGTAAATGCTAAAAGCAAAAGGCCTCAGTTACATCAAGTACAGCCAGCGGATGGGCCATGGTATGCAGTTCAAATAGATTATGCAGGTCCATTACCAACAACAAAGGGAGGTTACAGATATCTACTAGTAGTAGTGGACGTCTTTTCAAAATGGGTAGAAGCAATTCCTACCAAAACCATGACAGCAAAGGCAACAGCAGAAGCCTTATGGAAAAATATTTTCTGTCATTGGGGATGGCCACGGGTTATAGAGTCAGACAATGGCCCACAGTTTGTTAGTGATCTCATTAAACAAATGTGTAATTTGTTAGGCATACAGCAAAGGTTTCATGTACCATACCATCCACAATCTAATGGCATTGTAGAACGTATGAATCGGATGTTAAAAGAGCGTCTAAAAAGGCATGCTTGGAAAAGGGCAATACATGGGTACATCATCTGCCTGGTATTTTAATGGGTATTCGAGCAACACCAAACAGCAAAACAGGTATTTCCCCATATGAAATAATGACAGGCCGCAAAATGCCCATACAATTACCATTTGATCCAGATTTACCTAATGGTAGGCCCATGCTAGAAATTAGCAAACATCAGGAATGGCTAAAACAACTTACTAGTATATGTGACTATAATGCAAGGGAGCAAGCATTCCATCTATGGAAAAAGGTGCCAATAATACCAACTGAAGAAACCTTCCCTGTGGAACCAAAGTATTGGTAAAAACATTCCAAATGGAAGGACCATGGGCTAGCAATTGGCAAGGCCCTTTTGAAGTAGTGGGACAAATTGGACCATTAGTGTACAAAATCAAAGGAAAAAAGAAAAACAGAACAATGTTGGTACATAAAGATCAACTAAGAATGATAAAAAATAGTGAACAATGTAAATCTGATTAAATGTATTCTTTTGTAGGTTTCCAACAGAGAAAACCCTAATGAAATTGACATGGTTTAAAGTGCATCCTTTTGGAAATCCAGTTTCGGATGACCAAAGGCAAAATGATTCAACAATGGAATTTCTATTTAAAGGATGTTTTTTTTAAATTGATAATAGCTATTATACTAACTATTATTGCATTGCTTAGTATTAAATTATACTTACAACCTGTTAATCAAACTGTAAAGTTACATAAGAGAGAGTAAAGAAATGTGGAAAAATGAACAAGACTGGTCACCATCTTTTAACACTTTCTTAGCAAGCCAATGTTGGTATGCAAAAAGCATGAATGTTTCTAATTGTTGGGTATGTAGTTTAATACCAAAAATAACAGGGGTAATGCCTATAATACCTATTCCACTAAATTCTCTTAGTAGTTGGAGAGTATTAATAAATGAAACAGGAGATCAAGTTATAAATGTACAATTACGTAAAGCAAGAGTACAGTTATCTGCTATAGTACAGGGGATCACGTTTTCAACAAAATGGAACTGTTCCAGTGGGTAATAGCAATTGTATTCAAACAATTGAAATGATAAATTTTCACAACCACATACCAGTACGTGGAGTATTTTCACATGGTTTTCCTATTTTAATACCAATTAAGGGTCAGTTATTATTAAGTGACACAGCAGTATTTCACTTTTCACAAAATGACAAAAATGACTGTAAAACTAATATTACATGTTGGAGAAGTAAAACAGATAAAAACTTTACAGTTGTACATGATAAAACTCCTACTATGGGGCAAGTAAATGGCAGTCTGGTAAATAGCAGTGTTGCTCTATCAAATGGGTTATATTACATCTGTGGTAAATATGCTTATAAATGGTTACCAAAGGGATGGGATGGCACCTGTTATATAGGATTAGTGGTACCAGCAATGCATCATGTAAAAGAGTTACCAAAAGGAAACATTAGGAATACAAAAAAGAAAAGGGATATATTACCTGTAATTGAAAGTCCAGAAAATCCAGTAGACACCTTAGATACATCATGTATATATCATCAAAATCTTGATTATATTAAATTAAAAGATATGGATTTAGGAGATGATGTAATCTCTGGAGCAGGTATTTTCCCTTGGTACGGGGCTGCAAAAGCCATCTGGGAACTGAGAAAACTATCTAAACTAGTTGAGGTATTGGCAAATGCCACTTTCAATGCAGTCCTTGACATTACTGTCGAAATGACAGCAATATGAACTATGGTTTTGCAAAATCGAATGGCATTAGATTACATATTAGCATCACAAGGGGTACATGTGCTTTAATAGGAGAACAGTGTTGTACATTTATTCCAGACAAAACAGAATCTGTAAAAGCACATTTAGAAGTGATTGCACAAGTGTCTCAACATACTAGAAAAACTGGAATGATGACTGGAGTGAATGGTTTAGTAATCTATTTACAGGATGGACAGGAAAAATCACTGTATTTTTAATTTCTTTTATTGTTATTGTAATGCTTGGTTGCATATTATTTACATGTATTAAAGTCTGCTTAGCAAAAGCTAGTCAAGTTACTGTTGTTAATTGTCATAATGAAAAAGTATTACCAAATAATGCTGAATTTATTTTTCTAGTTTAAAATAAAAAGACGGAATTGTTAGAGTGTGCTCAACAATATACTAAGGTTGAAAGTAATTTTGCTGCAATTATGCAACATAAATAATGTATAAGATAAAGCTTGCTTAAATGTAGAAATAGAGTTTAGTAATATGTAATCAGCATCCATACTAAATTACCATGGCTTGGAAAAGGAATCTGCTGAATGGACATTTTCCCTTACAGACTCAAAACAGGATGTATGCAAGAGCAAAAATACAAAATCTGCTTTTAAAGAATGGACACTTTTCCCTTACAGACTCAAAACAGGATGTATGCAAGAGCAAAAATACAAAATCTGCTTTTAAAGAATGGACATTTTTCCCTTACTGACTCAAAACAGGATGTATGCAAGAACAAAAATGCAAAATCTGCTTTTAAAGAACAATGACATGTTATTCTGCATGGAAAAACAGGATGGCACAAGAACAGATGTTTTATACAAAGATCCAAATAAAATACAGGATGTTCACACTGTCAGAAAAGCTGATCTCTGACAATGTGTTTTCTCAAAAATATGCTTTTCTTCATAAAAAAACAGGATATGCTTATCAGCATTGACATAAGAACACATGTTTCTATACACAGATTCAAATAGAATACAGGACAATGTGTTTCCTCAAAAATATGTTTTTCTACATGGACATCAGGACACTGTTACAGGATATTCACACTGTCAGAAAAGCTGGTCTCTTACAAGACATTGTTAAACAAGGAAGTTTAGTATTGTTTCTACAGGATAAGCAATTCTCCAAAATATGTTTATGCATGACTAAAAAGAGTATATAAAGATCTGTATAAATCCAGTTGTTTAGGGATATGGTAGGAACACACTTGGTGTTCTGAGGTAAATGTTATATCTCTCACATCATCTGTACTATATGAGAAGTAAAGTTGGAACAGTACTTTTAAGCTGCAACGTGGTTTCGTTTGATTTATTATAAAAAGTTATTTGTTACTGCTCTTTAAAGTTGATGCTGCAAAGTATATTCTCTCATCAGTGTATATTCTGCAAGTTTCTGTATGCAACAGACTGTGAATGCAAATATAATCAGACTTTGAATTTTAGCAGAATCTAGCCAGCAAGACTGAGTGTCATAAGAACACTGCAAATCCATCACACCAAGCAGTAATCAGCTCCATGTAATTTTTTCACTTTTTATGTTATGTTACACATGATATCATGTAACAGCTAAACTAGACATGAGCACTACCACCCTAAATTTCTGCAAACTTTATATAAAGTTAATACTTATAATGTGCCATACGCAAGATACCTACTCCACCTCCATATTAGGTCAATTATTGTTTAACTTATTCCATCGTGATATGAACAAGGATAACCAAAGGCAATATTTTTGTCCAATGCCCAATAATAGTCATAACAAATACTGTAAAAGAACTCCATGCAGTTAAGCAAAATTAATTAATTTTTTTAGAGAAATGGCTTAGCAAATCACACTTACTAATAGATGCCAAAAACTAATATAATACTGTTCAACTCAAGCCTAAACCAGAACGATGGCCTTCATTTCAATACTGCATTTCTAAACAATGCCCCTGTCAAACAAGTATCTCATACCATACTACACAGTGTAATAACAAATCAAGATAAAGTTCTGCCAGTCAAAATTTAGCAGGAAAACAAATTGGAAACAAGGAATCCTACATAAAGCAAAACCATACTTAACAGAATTAGCATTACTCTCATCTGCTCAAACACTTCTACTGCCATGTCTTGATTATGTACACTGAGTTATTAATAATATTCAAAAACAGTTATAACCAGACTACAGTTCTTGCAACAAAACAGCCAACTTTCCAACTAATATTCCTAATCAAACTTATAACTGTACAGCATTTAAGAAACTAGACTAGTTAGAAGTATAGAATACCTCAGAAGTCAACCAATTAAAGTCATTCACAACATTCTGTACAAACTACAACCCTTATTCAGAATTATATTTCTCCAAGACTGCTTCAGGCTCATCACCAAAATCATTTACTTAGAGCAAAATCAAATAGCCAATACTCTGTATCTGTGAGGAAAAATTATAGAAATTTTCCCCAGCTGTAATTTACCTCAGGACAAACATTTTAACATCCTTAATCAAACTAAAACAAAACACCAAATAGTGAAGTGGTACTGTTAATGTTCATACATTCAGGAAAGTGTAATACTAGTAACATCCTGGGATTCATTAATACCTGCACAAACTGTACACCAAGTGTACACGTTTTTGAGTGAACAGACAACACAAACATAACTCGCACCTTCTTCCTCCTAATTTTAGTTTTCCTACTGATTTTCTTGCAGCCTTAAAAATTGAGCAGGATTTATAAAGGTTAATACAAAGTGTAGACTACATGTACACTTAGTGTAACCTTTCAGAGTGACTAGAAAGAACAAAGAATGTGGTAGGGATATTCTTGAATACAGATCATGCACTTAGTTTACACAATGTAGACAATAATTTGACCTTAACTATAACTAAATTCTTTATAATTATGTAGCACATTACACCTTCCAAAGATAAAAAAAATACTAGAACTGTTATCGCTATATTCCTATTTCTCAACCTCCTACTTTTATTTCCAACTTTCTCCCTAAGAATACTTATACGCTTATACATATCAGACGGCTCTCCCTTTTACTTTTCCGTAAACAGTTCTCTGACAATATCCTTAAATGCATACTGTCCTTTCTATAAACTGTTCTAAACACATTTATTTATTAATTCATTTGTATTGATGTATTATTTATTTATTTATTTATCCTTTATTGAGTGGATTAGTCCTACTAGGCTAGTGTCCTCTTTTTGGGGGAGACTTGAGGTGATATTTTTGCTACTAGGGGAAATTTGACCAGGGCATTGGGGAACTTCCCCTATTATTTTCAGTATGAATAAGCATTTCATTGTTACCCTTCCTGCTTTCATTCCAGGGACAATGATGGCCTGTAGAAGCAGCAAGGAAGATGCCAGGTATACGAGGACAAAGTGAAAAACAGTTTTCTTCAGACAGAAGAGATTTAAAAGAGGTGAGTGATTGGAAATGGTCTGAAGTGATGGATTTTGAGAAACAATTGAGCCTTTGCACAGCAGGTTTGTAAGTGGTGTGGATGAGGAGAAGACAGCCGAGCCTTCAGCGGAGGAGTTTGGAAGAATGAAAACAGAGGAGATAGATGATGAAGAGAAGGGGAATGTAGCTGAATCTTCCCAAGACTCAGAAGATATCTTTTAGCAGAATTTCTTTGAAGGAATCAATGAGAGCCCTGATGGCTGTATTATAACAACCCTGCAGTCAGGAGGGTTGTGGGATGTTTTATTACAGGGTTTGTTGGTACAGAGCAAACCAGAAAGTAAGAGCGCAGCATTGTGGAGTGATAATATGGAGAGAATACAAGAAGATGAGGTGGAAAAAGTAGTAAAGAAGAATTATAAATTGTATGTGGAGAAGAGAAGAGAAGATGGAATCCAGAAAATTAAAATAAATATCTGGTAAGAATTAGTAGCAAAGAAGAAAAAGTACTTGACAGGTATGATATCTGGGATAATATCAAAACACCACAGGGCATTTCTCTAGAAAAGGTAAGAGCATTTATTCATATTACTAAAGACACATTTTGTGACATTTTATTTGAATCAGAACAATGTATTGAAAAGTTTTTGGAACATTATCAGAAAAAGAAAAAAGTAAGTAATGGAATTTTTATGTTTTTCAAGTATTTAATAGTGAAGCAAAAAAGAAATGATATGCATAGTTTTGAAAAATAAGTGGAGAAAGAAACAATAAGTAATACCTTAAGACGGTGTGTAAAGAAGTGATGGACATTATAAAAAAATATGGTAATACAGGTTTATGGACTGGGGTTGGGGTGGGAATGCAGTGTTGTATTAAAAATAGAAAATAATAAAATTATACATATTCCAAGTATGATAAATGTAGATGGAAACAATGATACAGTTAAATATTAGGGGCAACTAAACTTATTTTTTAAGGAAAAAGTGATAATCTAATTAATAATTGTAATAAAAGGAAGCAGTATAGGTCATAATGCAAAAAAAATGTGAATTGAAACATTTCAAATGTGAAAAAAATAGGGCACTTATGGATGGATTGTAAAGAAAATGCGAAGGAAGTAATTACAGAAATAGAGATTGAATAAGAGATAGAACAAGAAGAATAGCAAAATCAACAAATAATGGTGGAAAATATTGAGAGAAATGAAAGAGAAATAATAAAAGAGAAAAGGAATGAAAAAAGAAAAATGACTGAATGTCAGAAGTAACTGAAACAGAAGTAAATTGGAAAGTAGTAAAAGAAAAAAAAAACTCTAATGGAAGGGGAGTAAAATATAGAAAAAGAAAATTCGTAGGTGTAGGTTTGAAAGAAAACATAAAAGGTAAAGGATAACAAGAAGGGAAATAAAAGTAAAAATGAGATAATAAATCAGAGAAGACATGAGAGTATTAGCAATAAGCGTGAATAGTATAAACATGTAAGACAAAAATACGTATATTAGAATGGTAAGCAACACTGAGTATGGATGTTATACTAGAGGACATAAGAATATTAACAGATAAAGAGCGATTATAAAACAAATGTGGGGGTGAGATCAATTGGAATACAGGAAAAGAAGCATGTTCAAGTATAAGAATACTGTGTAAGGATTCAATAAAAATTTTGGAAAGTATATCAGTAGCAATAAATAGAGTAGCAATAGTAAATTTGAGATTGCTAGGTCATGTTTCTAGAATTATAGCAATGTATACATATGTTTTGATGAAAGAAAGAGAGAATATGTTTAATAAGATTTTAAATTATGTTAAGTGTGAATATGGATTTAATATTAGTGGATGATTTCATGTGTATTCTGAGGAAAAGAAGAAAAGGGCGCGGGGATGTAAAAGCATTGTTAGAAGTGATTAGGAGTGGAAAATTATATATTTTGGATAACAAACAGTGAACATAAAAATAAGTAATCTAAGAAGTTAGATACATTATTTTATAATTTCTGAAAGTTTAAAGATAATGAAAGAAGTGAAAAAAGAGACAGGTTTTTCAGACCATTTGGCCATATAGATAGAGATGCAAAAAAGAAATGGATATAAAAGAACAGGTAAAGAAATTAAAAGAGTCAATGAGGAAGAGCTACCCGAGGAAGGGGTAGAGTTGATAAGACAATTGTGGAAAGACCATGTGGGAATGAAAGTATTTTATAAAAATTGCATGTTATGGTGGATAAGTTTGAAAGACAAATATAAAAAAAATATTTAGAATGGCAAGGCAAGAAAAGAAAAGGGAGAAAGGTGGAATATATAGAAATAATAAAACATTTGTAGATGTAGCAAGGAATAAGAATGACTATTTCAAAACAGCAAAATAAATATATGAAATAAATCAAGAGAAGATTAAAAATGTTTAAACAAATAAATTTTACAAGGAAAAAAAGGAATAATTAATACCATATTTGAATACAGTAATAAAAGAAAATAAAAGGACAAAAAGAAAAATAATAGATGAGAAAGGACAAAGTGTTATAACACAACAGGAACTCGAACATTGTAAAATGAATATATAGAAAAGATTTTTAAGTATGTAGTATAAAAAGGAAGCAAAAGTGGAAAGTAAAAAAAAAAACTTACAGAACTAGATAATAATGAGTTAGAAAAAGAAATAACAATGAAAGAATTGAATACTACGTTAAAGTTAGTGAATGTTGAATCAGTGACAGGACCAGATGAAATAGAATGCAATATGTATAAAATATGTCAGTATGGCAAAATAAGTATTTTTTTTAGAAATTAATAGCTTGATGAAGATTTTAGGCAAAAAAATATGGATCACAGTAATGAAAAAGGGAGAAAAGCAGAGATAAGAAATTGGAGACAGTACTTAATAATACTATTAGATTTTTATATAAATAATACAAAAGAGTTGGAAGATAAATTAAACAAAATATTAGAAGATACAGTATTTGGTAGAAAGGAAAAGGACATCAAGGATTATTAATGATAGTAAGAGAAATGGTGGATGATATTATAAAGAGGGAAAGGGAAGTAGTATTATTAGCAAGTGACTGGAATAAAACAAGATACAACATGAACTTTTATGGGATATAATGAAATAATGCAACATCAGTGATAGGATACAAAAGATATTTTATATATCATATGAAAAGAACAAAGGAAAAGTATTAGTGAATGGGTGGTAAGTCAGGAAATAGACATAAAAGTGGTATGAGACAAGATTGTCCAGTAAGTAACATTTTATTTGTGTTAATTATGAATGCCCTATTAAAAGTAGCAAAATACAAGTCATAAGAAGGAATTAGCATACCAATAATGTTCTCATATGCAAATTATATAATAGTAGTGACAATGAATAAAGAATGAATGAAGGAAGTCATTAAATACCTAAATGAGTACTTGGATACTATAGGTATGAGTATAAATATAGATAAGAGTAAAAAGGTTAGGAGAAAAAGATAAGATAGGGAATATTCAATTCAACAGGAAATAAAATTGTTAGGTATAACATTTGGGAATGAAATGGTGAAAAAATACAATGGAAAGAATAATAACTAAATTAAGAAATATATCTGCATTCTGGAGAACGTATAAATTATCATACAGAAAGAAGGTGTATTTAGTAAATGCGGTGCTAATGAGTAAAATCACATACTTAACTAAATGTGCTTATGATCCAGACAAAGTATGAAAAAGAAATAATGACAACTGTGTTCTCATTTATATGAGGGTTAAGACTGAATCCAGTGGAAAGAGGATTTTTTTAATGCCAGAGAAAAAGAAGGAGGGCTGGGCTTAATAAAGCCAGTTATTTATGCAGCATCATTAAATTTATATAAGGTGTTGAGATAGAGAAAAGAGGAAAATGGGCACTAAGTAGAATAATGAAAGAAAAAATATGAAAAAACATAGTGTACATTGAACAGAAGAGAAAACAATGAATGGAAGGGAAAATGAAAGAGTGTCAATACAAAATAACACTGTGAAAAATAATGATAAGGGAGATAGAAGAAAATAGGAAAATGGTATTTAAATATAATCAATAATTATTATTGTGTTTATCCATGGAAATATTAAGAAAAAATCAAAGACATAATTATGGTATAGAAAATGTGTAGAATGTAAAGATTATCAATAAAAGGTTGCCGGTACAAGCAAATATGAAAAGAATAAAAGAAAGAGTACGTTATTATTGTGGAAGTTGAAATAATACAACATGTATTTTTAAAATGTAATAGGGTAAAGGGGTCTATATTATGTCAGTAAAATTGCATTACAGCGAATGCCATTTTGCTCTCACATATATATACCGGAATCTTAAAAGAGCAAAACCCCAGTTCACAGATTTTTTTCCCCTGGAAAAAAAATGATGAGCCAACAAAACACAACATATCACTTAAAACATTACAAAATGGGGGCCTTAACCATAACTAAATATACTAATTCCAAGATCGCACAACAGTTGGGTAAAGGGCAATGTCATGGCTTAGACCAAGTGATTTCTTTCCCTGGGAAAGAAATCGCTGACCTGAGCTTTCACTCTTTCTGATTTTGGTCTGTTTATGTTGGCGAAACAGCATTTGCTTTAATGCCATTTTGCTGACATGATATAGACTCGGGTAAAATTATGGGAAAAATATGTGAAGAGAATATGTTGGAAGGAATTACAAAAGGGGAGTATATAAATGTGGGCATTTTGCAATATTATATTACAACAGGAAAGAAGGGAAGAAGAAAAGAAAATTGATAGAAAAATGTTTTATATTATATGAGCAATATGGAATGAATGTCTGAATGAGATCAAGTTTAATGGGAAATGGACATTGGCAGAAATATTTAAAAAGATAAGATTTTGATTATGGGAAAAAGGATTGAGGGTCATACAATGAATGTATAAGAAGAGTAATGTACAGTTACATGAAGCCATGTAAATGATGAAAAAATGATTGCAGAAATTGTAATTCCAAATAGTGAATATTACATAAATATTGTAGATAATATACTTAATAAAGTACCCCTACTCTTTTCAACAGGTGCCTTGGGATCTTTTACATCCACTTGAGCCTTTTTTTCTTTTTGTTCCTTCGTTTATTAACATTACATGCAAATATGCAAAACAGATAACACTAAACATAATATAATGTATCACAATGTTAAGCTAATCATCCATAATTTTACACTGTGTTGCTCACTTACTCTGTGTTGTAGTGCAAACACTCCTCATATTAACTCAGTATAGCAGATATGCATGTTATATATTGTAATTCTCATACTTCAATGTGGAGATTTTCATCCTGGGCCTCAAGTAAAAAAAGGGCTGTTGCCACATCAGATTGCCCTGTTGAACAAATAGAATGAATGAATGAATGAATGAATGAATGAATGAATGAAAGAATGAATAAATGAACAAGGAAATAAGCATATAAATAAATGACAGTATCTGATGTGCAGAGTAACAGTAGTTGCTGAGCTCTATTTATGGAAGAGGATACACTTGATAGCTAGACATTAAACAGTTGCAGAATAATCACATACATGTTCAGGTTTGAATAGGAAATGCTTGACAGAAACAAAAATATGTAGAAGTGACTGTTTAAGAACAGATACATTTGTAATAGAATATTTTGTGTCCTTGTCATGCTAGATATTTTACACTTTTGAACTCACATAATGCATTTATTATAACTATGAAATAAAGTAAAATACATATTTATATAACTGCATTCTTTTTGGTGGAATGTTTAGTTTATGTGTTTGCTCTTACTTTGCCTTATTTGTAGGAGAGTATGTACATTATGACTTGTGGTAGTCATTGTTACCAAATCATTTAGCTTTGTACAAAATTCCTGGTAATTTTTTTATTGATTGTTTCTGCTGGCAGATGGTTTTAGCAAGCTAGCTCAGTTCATGAAAAGACATTTTTCCCTTAACTGTTAATGTTTATTGGGGCTATATTGAGTGAGCTTGTTTGCAGACTAATTATTTTATATAGTACTGCTGCAAGTAGAAGAGTTGTTCTTTCTGTTTTGACTAGCTAATATGATGTTTGTAATAGCAGACAATTGTGTTTTGAGTTCATCCAAGTGAAAAACATCTGCATATCTTGTTCAAAGTGTTATGTAATAGATTAGTTTTTTTGATAGAATTAATGAGAATTAGAGAAAGAACACATTCTAGCTTTGTGAATGATATATTTCTGAAATGGTGTTCTTGGTGTCTGGTACTAGTAAGTTTGAGACTTTATAGCACAGTATCATTTGTGACAGTGTATTATCTACAATTGTCTCAGTGTGGCATTTGAAGGATAGAATTGAACCTCCGTGGATGATCTTCATCAAAAAGACAAATAAAATAATGTGTTTTGAATTGTATAAAACATTTATTTACTCTTTGCTGGCCTGCCAAATCCCATTGGGTCAGTGTCCACTTTTCAGAGTAAACCCAAGTTGTTATCCATAGTGGCTAGGGGAAATTTGGCCTGACCAACGGTGAACTTCTCCTATTTTTTTTTTGACAAGTACAATGGGATCACCTCAATTTAATGTCTCATCAAACCATGGCACATTTAGAACAGCAACACTCCCTTATGTTGCACTTCAGTGTCAGAAGTGGGTAATGAATCCAAGTACCAGGTGAAGGAATAGAAATCAGAGCCTTCTAATCTTCTATCATGAAAAGAAAGTGTGCTACCTTTTGAGTCACTGAAACATTCATGGACGCTTCTTAGTTAAAAAACATCTAAGCACAAGTTAGTACCAATAAGTTATACATTTTTCTTCCACCCCTCCTAATCCCATAGACCCACATATCCTTCCAACTGTTCATTTGGTTGGGATACTCATGCAATCCTTGACTCTACCAGTTGCTTTTGCCAGACTTCGTCTCATATATCATTAGCATTGGGTTGGTCTACTAACTATTTAGAGAGTTGATCTTATTGTGTTTATTGGCAATATATACCATCAGGAGACATGGAACATGGCATTAGGAGCAACCATGTATGCAACAGTCAATCAGCTGTCCATATTCCTATTACCCCTCTAAATGTGCTGAAATCAGTTTTTAGCTGGGTAGACAATGAAGTTTGTCTTTAAGATATGCCTGGCAATGGCCATTAGAGTAGATAGCCTCCTATACATCTCAGCAAATAGGAATTAGGAGGATATGACAGCTTTCATGCAACAGCATTTAAATAATTTGGTCAGTTTATATAATATTAAATTGGAAGATATTTCAGAAAATCACACTGAACTCTGTGCTCTCTGTCTAAAGCAAATGACCTATCTTATTCTCTTTGTGGTAAGGTGGACTACTTCTAGGACATATCTCCAGTAAGATGATTGACACAAAATGGTTCACTATGCAACATTGCAAATTTTGAAATATGTGGGATATATTCTCTAAAGCTAAGCAAGGCAGAAAATGTTAATGAAATGTGTCCAAAGTTAAATGCCAAAAAATGCATAGTCATACCCTTCGGGAAAAACAAGGTTACCCCTAGCTACCAAATAGGTGGCAATCCACTGAGCACAGAACAAGTTATCAGGGACCTGGGGACCCAGGTTGATAGTAGTCTGTCATTCGACACCCATGTAGCTAAAGTAGTTAGGAAGACCTTCTACATTGCCCACCTTATCATGAAGGGATTCTCATCTAGATCAAGGGAGGTCATAGTCCCCTATACTCATCACTCATCAGACCAATGATTGAGTACAATGCCCCATTCGGAATGTATCTGACCCGACACTTGCAGCAGCTGGAGAGGCCACAAAAGTTCCTCACCAAAAGGATAAAGGGTCTCAAACATCTGTCCTATGCTGCCCGACTGAAAGAACTCCAGCTCTATTCAGTCGCCTACCGCTTGCTCAGAGGTGACCTTTGCCTAACGTACAAGGCCATGTCAAACCCAGATTTGATGAATATGCTTCACCTCAAAAATCTAGATCCGTCAGAGCCACAAGGGCGGGAGACTTAAACCTCGACACGGCTATTAATAGGACGTGCTGGAGGGATAGATTCATCACCCAAAGACTCCCTATGCTGTGGAATAAAATCCCGGTATATGTGAGGCAGAGCACCTCGCTGGCCTTGTTCAAGAGAAATCTTGACCAATGGATGGGAGATCGCAGATATACCCCAGGGATTACCTCAGTGTCACTGCTCGACAGAGGCACAGCAAAATAATGGGTATAGTTAACCATACTAAAGGGGTGGCGTAAGCCACAAAACTATGGGCTAGGCTTGTAAATGCCCTCGGGCAGATAGCCTAGTATGAACCTATGAACCTAATTAATGTAAAATTTCAGATGAAGTACTTAAATACCCTATTGTTCAGTATGCCTGGAACAAGGTAATATGCATCTTCACATTATCAGGTAGCATTTTGCTTCCAAGCTTGTTTCTTACTGTTTTATAGCATAAACTCTTATTCTAATGCTACTGAGAAATTTAACGTGCACTAATTTATTATTTTTCTATGCCAAATTTAGCTTCTGCATTACTTATGTCAAACATTTTTTATTGCACAACGAGGCAATATAAATCTATGTTCTTTTAAGTGAAATGCCACTTTAAATTGTTATATATTTTTCCTCTCTCTTTCTTTTTCCTTAGTAATGCTAAGAGAATTAAAATATTGCAGTAATATTTGACTTTTTAAAGTTCGTACTCACACTTTTCTACATAACTCAAATGGTCTGTGATGTTCCTATATGAAGAAAACCAGACCAGAAGGTAGGAAATGTGAATCCTCCAGTGAGATACAAAAAAAATGTAAAATCCAATGTTCTAAGCCCATTTTTCCATGAAGACCACACTTTATTTAATCAAAACACAAATCAAATTAGCACTTTCATTTCTACCATAAGAGACTTTTTCAGACAGTTTAAATGACAGCAATTCACATTTAAATACCTTCAGTTAGTAATGACTTCATACAAACAGCAACCCTCCCCCATGATTCCAGATAGTGAGAACAAATCTCTACATGCATATGTATGAATATTTATGAATAGTTATAAATATTAATAAATATCCATGAATATTTATAGAACCTTAAAAACCATAACATTCATTCCAACACATCTGAAAAAATAAATAGGTAGCATATGTGTTAACTATAAATACAAAAAACAGGTGTTTACTTTAAAACTTATTCAAAACAACTTAACTGAGTTTCATTTTATATGTTTCCATGCATTTTAAAATATATCAGATAATCTTTCCAGTGCCTTCAACCTAAGAATACCATTGATAGAAATACATTCATTGAGACCTGGCCAAATATTAGCCCTTAAACATAGCTGCCAGGTCAATTCTTTCCTCTATAGATGTAGCAACCATACTCCGCCTGTTTTATCAACTTTCACTGAGTCCAGCACAAAAAAATTAAAAGAATGCCTATGAAATCCATACAGTGTTTAGCAAGGGGATTGGTACCATCATTTTTTCTGATTGCTCTAAGATGTTTGTAAATACGATTTTTTTAATTTCCTCTCTGTTTTACCAATATAAAAACCTGCACATAAAACACATTGGGTGCAATATACCACCCTGAGTAACAGAAAAACTTTTCCACTGGTTTAAATTTAAAACCATTAATCACTGTCTCAGCAATCTCTGCAACATAGAGGCAGTGTGGGCAGCACCCACATTTCTTCATAAAGCCTTCCCTCTTATACTTAACCACTCTTTCAAACAAGTCCTTCAAATTTCTACATCTGCGATAAACAATTACAGGTCCAGTACCTATTAGGTCTCTCATTTAACTTTCATACTGTAAACTTTGCCTGATATGTTTGCTGTTAGTCGCAAATGTGGTAACAAATGAGCATGCATAGTTGTTCTGATTTACAGATTCAACACTTAGAAGCTCACTGCCAGCTTCAGTACTTACATCACTTGTTTCTTTAATATAAACTTCCACTGCCAACCTAAAACCCTTCCATCTTTTAAAGATAGGTTCAAAATAACCACTTTCTTTTTCATTAATAACTTCTAACATAATCTCATAAATAAATGCGTATGGGTAACCTCACTTTAAAAACATACTTTTCAATATCTCACATTCTTCTAAAAATAACTTGAATGTTAACACCATTCTTGCTGCCCTCACAAACTGCCCTTTAATGACTGCTCACATCTGCTTGAATGGGTGGGTGCTTAAAAAGTGTAAAAAAAATTTGATTACATCTCTTCTCAAAAGATTCTAGTGAAAAATCTCCTATTTGTCGCATCTTTACTCAAATGTATATCTAAAAAAGAGATGTCTTGCTCATCAACATAGTGGGAAATTTTCAAAAATTGTGTGGTAGTGTTCAAGTAAACCAAAAATGCCTCAATCAATAATTTGGGACCCTTCCATAAAATAAACAAGTCATCCAAAACTGTATATACAGTAGGCAGAATTGATAAAAGGCATAATTAAAAAAAAAAAACACTCCCATTGCAGCATAACAATGTTGGCATAAACTCCATCACATGCTGCACCCATAGCAACTCCTTCTCTTTGCAAAAAATATTCCTTCTCAGATACAATAAAGTTATTTTAAGACCATTTCCAACAGATGTTCCAACAAACTAATTTATATTTGCAGCACCTCCTTGTGAACTAAATACTCACTAAGCCATTCCAAACCAATATGTGATAAATACATATTCTTCTTTAAACTTAATTTCATTCAACTTATTCAGAAAATCCCCAAAGTCCTTACAAATACTGGGCTCCTCTGAGAGAAATTTCTTACATTTAATGTCAATAAACTTAGCTAAGGGGTAAGTGATAAAGCCCCTTGCATCAACTATGGGGCACATCTGGGGTTGCTCTACACTCTTGTGCAATTTGGGTAAACCAAAAATCATGGGGGGGTAATAGGGTGGGGTACATACAAATAATTGCACTCAGAAACTGAGATGCTGCCCTTAATAAAAAGATCTTCCAATGCTGCCCTCACAGCCTTGTAGGCCCTATTTAGTTGGTTCAGGGAGCTAGATTCAAAGAAGTTTCCAGATAATTTTTTTTCAGTTTACACATGTAGTCTGACCAAGTCATAACTACAGGATGAAGAATTTGACCAGGAACCCCACTGTTAGGTTTATGAAACCTGACAAAGGTGGTGCCAGTGGAAAAGTTTTACTGTTACTCAGAGAGGATGGTATATTGTGCCCAAAGTGTTTTGTGTGCAGGTTTTTATATTGGTAAAACAGAGAGGAAATTAAAAAATCATATTTACGAACATCTTAGAGCAATCAAAAAACATGATGGTACCAACGCCCTTGCTAAACACTGTGTGGATTTTCATGGGCTTTCTTTTAAGTTTTTTGTGCTGGATTCAGTGAAGGTTGGTGAAAGAGGTGGAGCATGGTCATTACATCTAGAAAGGGAAGAATTGACCTGGCAGCTACATTTAAGGGCCAATATTTGGCCAGGTCTCAATGAATGCATTTCTATCAACAGTATTCTTAGGTTGAAGGCACTGCAAAGATGACCTGATTTATTTTAAAATGCATGGAAACTTGTAAAATGAAACTCAGTTAAGTTGTTTTGAATAAGATTTTAAAGTAAACACCTGTTTTTGTATTTATATTTAACATATATGCCACCTATTTAATTTTTGAGATGTGTTGGAATGAATGTTATAGTTTTTAAAGGTTTTATACATATTCCTGGATATTTATTAATATTTATAAATATTCATAAATATGCATGTAGAGATTTGTTCTCACTGGCTGGAATCATAGGGGTGTGTGCTGTTTGTATGAAGTCATCACTAACTAAAGGTATTTAAACATGAACTGCCGGCTTTTAAACTGTCTAACGAAGTTTCTTATGGTAGAAATGAAAGCGCTAATTGTATTTGTGCTTTGATTAAATAAAGCATGGTCTTTACAGATAAATGGGCTTAGAACATTGGATTTTACATTTTTTGTATCTCACTGGAGTATTCACATTTCTTACCTTTTGGTCTAGTTTTCTTCAGTTTTTGTTTTTTTGGCTTATCGGATGTTCCTATATGAACTGTCAACTGCACTCTAGATTACATACTGCTATGAAAAAATGTTTTCTGAGGTGAACACAAGTGTTCATTGCAAGGACAAATGTGCAGTGTATTTCTATTTGTTGTGAACAGCCACATTTAAGGATGATAGAAAGTCACACATGTCTGGAAACAAGCCAGCTGGCCACAAACAAGACATACACAGATAGGTATATGATTGTCCTCTATATAATTGAACGTTCTTAATGTCAAGTTTAAAAAAAATGGCATTAAGAAGTCTGAACACATAGAACACTAAATGTCCTAAATATTGAAGGTACAAAAAATTTAGAAAGATCTTCACACTACCCCCCCCCATAACACTAGCCTCAAATTTGTCTGAATAGTGGCAGCATTATGGGAAGGTTTTGATTAAGGTAAGGTATAAGGTTAGGGTTGGAAGAGGCAGTGTTAGGTCAGGGTTAACACTCATTACTATGGTGGGCAGGTAACCATGTGAACATTTTATTGGAAAAATGCATAGGTATATTAAGATCTAGTGGGGAGATAATTAATTTCACTCTTAAGAGAACAAAGCAATGTGGCAATTGTAGATATTGTTGAGATCTCTATGGAGGTGACTCTATGACTGTCAGGAACCACAATGAAGTGGTCATAAAATTGAAATATGGGAATTATCTAACCAAAAGGGGTGTATATATTGCTAAATGTGCAATTGGTTTCAGTTTTTATATGTTGGCAAGACTGAGAGGGAGCTGAGAAGAAGAATTTATGAGCATAAGTATGACATTAAGAACAAATGTCCCCCTAACATTTTATATAAGCATTCAGAAATATGTGTAGGCTTTAAAAAATTCAAATTTGCCATTATAGACAAGGCAGAGGCTAATATTGGGGCCTGGAAAACCAAATTAGAATATAAGGAATTATTTTGGCAGTTGAAATTAAATGCCACAATTGCCCCACCCTAGAATAAACAAAAATGCGTCTATTATATGTGTCTTACAATTAAGAACAGATAAGTTGTGATAAAGAATGAATTACTTTTGAGTTATCTGAATATATTTATAACCATTCTTACTGCAGCAGGGCTAGCTACCCAGAGGTATAAACCTTGGCTCTAGATGATTGCTACTGTTGAAGTGAGACCCTGACCCCATATGCCAAACTGGTAAAAGGGGGCTGTAGCTAGATGGATTTATAATCATTCATGCTTAAAGGTTTTACATGACTAGTTATTTATTTCATTATTCATTCAATAATTCATTCAAACATTTATTTTTATATTTTTAATGGAATCACGAAAGGATTTTTATATGTATTGTTTTAATTAATGCTCATACACTGGTTGATTATACTAGTGATATAGAACAATTTGTATAGTGTTATCCACCAAGTTTAGAATCAGATGGTCTTCATATAAGGTATTATTTATTCATTCAATTATTCAAAGTTTTTTATGAAAGTATTTTGAATGTGCATTCTTTTAAATTAAATTTCATCATGGTAATTAATCGTTCATGAATAGGGAAGTATATTAGAAGGGGTATTGTGTGCCACAACTAGTTCTGATAAAGTTTTGTTATTTTGAGAGAACAAAAACACCATATACTTTTACTGTGTTGTTAAAACATTATTATTTTGCATATTAAAATATTTAAGCACAGTGTAAAGTGTTGTAGATCTTTCTGTGTTTCTTAGCCTCTGAGATAGAACACAATTTGTTTAAAATCCTACTCCAAGCATTGGCTGTATAAAAATCCCACATTTTTCTTCAATAAATCCACTGTGTAAATAAAAGATAATAACCCACTTGGCTTTTTAAGACAAAAAAATAATCAAATTTTCTTATTATTTTTTTCTTTGTCATAGACATGGTCTCATAGAGCTTTTCTAGCAAACAGCCTGCTCTTGAAAAAAAAGTCCATGATTAAAGGCCTCTCAGATCCATATTCCAGCTCTGTGTAACAGGTGCTGCTATCAGGTATAAAAACACATGAGAGCCCAACTAGGTTGGCATACCCCATGTCTCCAGGGTTTTCAGATGCAAGCTGCTGCTTAACTCTTTGATGATTCTCCACTTCAAGAATTAGCTCCTGGAAATTTTGTGAATATCTATCCTTCTTTTAAGCTGTAGTAATGATCAAATAATATAAATCAAATTCCTGAGTAAATTTATCTTAGAATATTCACACATGAAAATTAATTTATGTTGAATTTAAAGGCACTATCAACATTTGCTGTGCTGACTGTACTTGCTATTACTCCTCTTCCCAGGGAAAAAGAAACAAAAAAAGTTTTGGACTCAATATGATGATCATAAGATGTGGACAATCCATCAGTATTCCAATTTACTAGTCCAGGCTTGTGGGCCACTATGAACTGGAAGGCCTGCATGGTTAGTACCTATCAACACACTTTTTTACTACCATCCATCTGTTTACTCAGCCACTGGAGGACTATAGAGGGGTATGGTCCAATAATGAAGGTGAAATGCCTGCCTTAAAAAAAAAAAAAAAAAAAAAAAAAACTTAGCATCTGCTGTCCTCTGATAACGAATACTTTAGTTTTCCATTTCCAGCCTAAGTCATTCCATTTCCAGCCTAAGTCCAATAATCCTTCATCTGATTCTCTGAATATTTAGAGGGTTTCAAGGAATGATTGACTTTATTTCACAATTCTCTTTTCAAGTTAGTCTTACTTAAGGAAGTGACCCTAAAGTGAAGAAGTATTTCCAGCAGTCATCAGTCTATCACCATTGGAATCTGTCCCAAATTCTTAAGTGCATGAAGTACATCTAGCAAAAATCCAGTAGCATACATTATGAATATGTTGGTCATATGTGGGGTTATTCCTGGCCTGGGGAACAATACTACCATTATGTTCATATCCAGTTCTGACCCAAAAATATCAACCTAGCTTCTTAAGATCTATCTCAATCATATCTCACCTCTCAACAAACTTTCAGAAAGCTGCATCCTCTCATAAAGAAGGATATAGTGAAACATGTGGTCTGTTGTTTGCAAAAAAGGGTATCTTTAGAACAAGGTATATAACATTCACTATAAAATCAAAAATAAATCAAGTGGAGGTGTTGTGATAGGGATTAAAGATTATTATGAGACCTGTGATTATTGCATCTTTGATAATAACCACAATATTATAGATTGTGCAACTGTGAAAATAAAAAAATACTCTGGAGCAGATTATAATTGTTAGAGTATATAGGCCATTAAAGTCAAGTGCTGATGACCCAGAGGAATTTATACATGCATGAAACACAGGAGCAAAAAATAATTGTAGCTCGGGAATTAGATTTGCGAAACAGATTGGAAAAGTATTCATTCTGCAACAATACCCACAGCGAAACCTCAGAAGCATGAAATTCAAAACCGCCTGTATTTGAGGTTTTGAATTTCGCTGTTCTGAGCTTTCACTGTTCTCAGGATTCCACTTTATGGGCTCGAAATACTGAATTTCGATATTTCAGTATTTCGAGCTTCTAAAGTGAATCCATATATATATATGTGCATATATATTTATGGATATATATATATACATATATACATAGATATATATAGATAAATATATAGAGAGAGATAGAGGTATCTGCTTACTTTAGTCGACCTTGGCACATGCAATTTTTATGAAAGAAAAACAAAACAAATAACATCTCTTTTTGTGCAGAGAGAGATATGCCCACCAGCACCCCTCATGGTCTCCATTAATTATATATACTAACTTTAAATTCATGCTGTCCCTGGGGAAAGGCAATATTCCCCTACCTGGGGATTGTCAGACTTGCACACCTGTTGACCATCTGTATATATTGACCAAATGCATCTGATTTAAGAGATGCCAACAAACAAACTTTTAGACCACATGTAGGACCCCCATATACAGTATGTATATATATATATATATATATATATATATATATATATATATATATATATATATATATATATATAAAACATTTTTTTTTGAAGAATTCAACTCAGAATTTAAGCACTAATAACTGTCAAGCTATTTAGTTTGACACCTGGGAATCATATGACCATTTCTCTAAAATGTGCATTAAGAGAAAATAATACCTCTAAGTAACCATTTGAAGTAAACCAAATAAGGTTTTCTTATGGGTTATAAAACTTGTTAAACTTGCCCTAAATAACTTACTGAAATGTATAATGTGTAAGATAACTATGTTCCTATAATTACCGTGATATTGATAACATTATGCAGCAACTTATAAAATACTAACATGAAAAGCCATTCCAAAAAACAAAATCCCTGATAATACCAGTAATGGCTATGGTAAAATAAGATATCATAAATAAACAGAAACTATAGTAATAACTATTTATGACACATATGAGTGAATCAAAAATAATTAATGGCCTACTGGGAAAGATAACAGGCTGGATTCATGATATTGTCACTTCCACACTGCGATTATTTGCATATCGTGGCACAATATGCACAAGATAGCGCCCCATTTTGTATTCATTAAATGGCTCTTCATGTCGTGTAGAACCAGCAAACAATGGTAACAACAGATTATGATAATAAAGCATAATAAGCTGAATTACATGCTAATTAATCAGTCCAATATGGTGAAGCAATTCAGGAAGCTGTATAAATAAGCCCTGTAGAGATCATGTAGGCCTTTGCCATAAACAACAAAACCTATAGGAATACAGCCACCTTCACACACAGAAAAATCAATGTTAGGGGCTACTGCTATGCTCTTGCATGTGTATGTGCAACAGGTTTAAATCTATGCTGCTGCTGCTGATAGACCTTATCCAAGAAGAAAGGATGTTCAGACCCCCTTTAACATATCATTGACTGCATGACATTGAAATAGTAGGGTGATACAGGGTTGATAGGGCAACACTACAGGAACTCTGAAACCTCTGCTGCCCCCAACTCAGACCCAGGGGAAATCAAGGAGAAGCTATACCAATGGAAATTAGGATATGTGTAGCATTAAAGATTAAAGATGTTAGCTACTGGTACATTCCAGAGAGCCACAGTGGATATACTAGGGGAGTCACAGGCCTCAACCTCCAGAATATTGCACCAATGTCTCAATGCTATGCCAGAACACACAAGGGAGTACATCTATTTCCATGTACCACACAGAAGACACCAAGTACAATGCAGGCAGTTTATGCTGTATCACACTTCCCTGAACTTTTGGGGGCCATACACTGCACTGTAATGTCTGAGGAATCATCCTCAGTGTCTGTGCTTGCAACCCAGATATTATCATACCTCACACATTTGGCACACCTCACAGTTTTACACAAGGTTTGCTGGGGTGAATTTCCACAAGGCCATCTACTGGGTGGTGCAGGTTATGCACTGGAACTGTCATTCATGACATCCATCAGAAATGCATACACCCATTTAAAAAGGATATAATGATACCCACACTCAACCTCGAAACATTATAGAGCATGTGTTTGGCATGCTGAAGTCATGGTTCCACTGCAGTATGACCCAGGCACCTACACAGAAATGTTCAGAGTTTGTGCCATGTTGCACAATGTCATCTTGAGGAAACAGCTGCAAAAAGGGACAGGACCACACATTCCTGGAACACAGGCAGGGCCAGTACCTCCTCCAACACACGAACATGAAGATTCTGAGGGAGAACATTCAGTTGCAGAGATAGCCAGCAGATGTAGGCATGCAGAATATACCCTTGCCATGGCAAAGAAGTGAAGGATAGTGCACTCACTCATCACCAAAGATGCAAAATTTAGTGTACACACTTAAGAATTAAGAAGCAAATGACAGAACACACATAACCTAAGCACATATAGATATTAAAAGTGATGCCATCTGATGTACAGAAACCGTATTTACCTATGTAATATCAGTGTGTATGGATAGCATCAGACAGATACAGCCCCAAAGCACATGACTCGTAACTACAGAAATGTCAAGGTAAGTCTGGGACCTGTATTATACCAACAAACGTGTAAGAAAATAAGCTACCTGCATACTGTCAGTCAGAAATGTACTCGATCAGAACCTGTATGAGATGTCCACCAATGTCATTCTTGCCTTATAGGAATGATATCTGCAATATACAGGTATGCATTGTACACAATAACTGGCATCATGTTGGTCATTTACCCACTGTATAAAAAAAACAGTCATCAGAGCAATTATATCAACAGTTTCAAAAGTACAGCAATAAGCAAGAATGCAATATCACTTGATTGGAATGCATAAAATACAATACTAAATGAAAAAATCCTTCTGAAATGAGTATTCACATAAAAATCCATAATCCTGTTATGTACTAAATATGCATATAAACCACATACAGAAACTCTCTCAGCTATACACTCTGTGCATCAGACACATATACAACCCCAAGTCAATCCCAAATGAATAAAGGGCATGGTACAGTAATCATCATTTGTGCAGGGTGGGGGTGGGGGGGGGCAGAAGGCCAAGGTTGCCACCAAAATAGTGAGAATGTGTGAGCAAGAAACACAGAACATTCAGTAAAGTAGAAAATATCTCAGTACCACTAACAGGAGATATAACCCAAACAACATTAAGGTTTTTTTAGCTTGCATGTGTGTGGGTTGGTAGGGACAGTTATTGTGAAATGTGTGTGTATCTGCATGAACATAATCAAGCTCTGTGCCAGCACTATATCCTTCCAAGTCTGACAGGTGTGAGCCAGGCAAGGTAGAGTTCTCAGTTCTGTGCCATCACTCCCGAACATGAGAACTGCCTCTGCCAGGAGTTGCATTGTCAATTTCCAAATTCCTGGTTCAAAGTGGGGGTGCTAACCGAACATGAGCGACATCTACATGACTACATTCAGGACCATGACCCTGAGACCTACCACATCTGGGTGTGGACACCTCACTGATGGAACAGTGGAAGTAGTGCCACTACAGGAGCAGGATCTGGCACAGCCACGTTGACTAACACCAGAGGATTTTGCTCCTCTACAGACACATGGATACAGGCTCTTCCCAGCAGACATTCCATCACAGACACTGCTTGATCCAGTTTGTCACTCATCCTATCCAATCACACACATGGTTGAGGTGATCAAGCACATCAGAATGCACCATGTTTAGAACTCGCACAATATCTCCTGAGGACCTTCTGAATGTGCCGGTGTCTCCATGATGGCCCTATACACATATGTCTGGTGGTAAATAATGGCACAACAGCATCAGGGCAAGAGTGGGTAGTAGTCCTCCACTGAGCACCTCTTGTCAACCTCCTGTGTTGTGTCATGGCCTCAAGATGGCTACATGTAGACTCAACCAGCTGTGCAACAGGAGTAAACATACTACTCCAATCAACCGTGTCAACCTCAACCTGTCCTATATCTGAGGCTTGAGTGGAATAGGTATGTGTAGGAATACTGTGGCCAAAATAAGGCCAGTGAATGTGTGAGCCACAACTCCAGTTTCAGACTGAACCTCTGCACACCCTGACTGTGCCTCTATATGACCACCATCATCATCAGAGGCTACCGGTACTCTGACATCAGGTGGAATGATTTTTTTTCTCTGTCACTGTCAGGATCACCTGTGATAATAATCAGTAGCGCAAGCAGAAGAGAAATAGTGAGTAGAAATGATCCAAACTTGGTTCTACACACTCTTGTTAAGAAATTGCTGATGTTAAAGAAATACAATGCTTTTTACTCTCTTCTCAGATTTACATCTAAGTACTGGTTTTTACTATTAAAAGAAAGATTGTGCTTACCACCTGCAGGTGGTCTTTCATAAAGTAATGCTGATGTCCCTGGAAAAAGGGGGCAATGGAAAGAAAGCTAGTAAACATCACAATGCAAATGACACAAGGACAAGAGAATAATGCTCTGCCTTTTTCCCTTAAGAGATAATGTCAGAAACAAGTAGACTGATCATTCCCCTAACATAATCTCTATTGAACTCTTCTCTCTGGTAAGGCACACATATAACTGTTTTCAGATGTAGTAATAGTGACACATAAATATGTCTAGAATGGCATTACATGCCTCAGATACATACCTTGGATTTCTTCTTGGAACCTGCTTGGCCTGTTGTCTACATCAGCGCCAACATCAAGGTGTCTATGTGAACCCTCTGCTGAGCTGTCTGGAACTCTGACAGTAGACAAAAAATGATCATTTTCAGTGAGTAACTCCATAGCAGGATACCCACTAGTAGCCACCTGTTTTGTATAGGTGTCCTCCTGTGTCTGGCTGTAATTATATCAGTGGCATAGTGCTGCACATGACTATAATTTCTGGCACATCTGCCCACTGCATTTATGTCAGACACCACCTGCTGTCATATCCTTTTCTGGCCATCATCTCACATCTGCTCCTCTCAAGCAGGAAGGAGCCATGGCAGTTTAAGGTTTCAATTGATAACCTTGTTCTCTGCATCACCAAATAGTGAATTTATTGGAACAGAATGTCTGGGTGCTATAATCTTGCATGACATGAACCAAAAAATATGTAGGACATACAGAAAACATTCTCCTCAAAACAAATAAGTGCACCAGTCCTCAACAACAAAAAAACCCAATAACAATTGAACCCACAATGCTCATTTTAGACTACACACAAGCTAAGGAATCCCTCCCCCAAAAGAAAGATCACTACATTAGCATTACATTCATTCTGTTAACATGTCTGTAATGAAGGCAATAATTGTAAATATCTGCTTGATGAAAGTATTAAGTAGTCAAAAATTCAAAGCCAACTGTCCAGACAATTTCCATTGGTCTCTACACTGCTGTGGAAGTTGTCAGGGGCCATCTCAGAAGCCTAACAGCTCCATTAACTACACATACACAACTCCTTGAAGTGGATGCTAAACACAATACAGTTGTCTGCAGTACCTGGTGAAATTCCAGTAGCAAATGATAACATAATGCTGTGATTTAACCATGCTACCTTGGAAAGCACAGCAAGAACTGACAAATGTGCAATATACCAGTTGTGAATTTTTAAACCTGCATAGATATATATATATATATATATATATATATATATATATATATATATATCACAATTTTTTCTACTGCACATTGAAATACATTCAAAATATGGACATGAAAGCAGTTTATGAAGAGGACAAACATACCTTATGAAATAGAACAGTATTTAGTAGAAGAATCTCCTCAAAATAAGTAACAGTAATTCTCTGTCTCTATCCAATCAGTCTCCACTCCTTCCACTTCCAAAGCTACACCACTGCCTTTATATAGAGTAGATTCAGCCATCAGAGCACTGTGAAGATGCAAATGAGGTGTGAAATTATTAACATTCCTTAATACCAAAAAAAAAAGAAAACTTGGTGTAGGGGATGTAAACATGATGTAAGTAGTGACATGATTGCATGCACATGCCCTAGAACTGAAGTAAGGGGCAATGACAATTGTTAGCTGCTAATGGCTTGTGAGTTTTATTGATTGCTTTGACCACAACAAGCAATAATGAAGTGACTTTTCACTCTGAACTCTTTGTATCATGCAGAGTAGACTTAAAATAAAAAGTGTAAGCATCTTGATGGCTAGGAGATCAACCTCAACAGCATTGATATTGTTGTAATAAGAGCACGCTGTCTAGCCCCTGCTTAAAATTTGTCTGAATGCTGATCATCTATATTACCCATTGAAACAAAGATTCAAATAAATGGGCATGATGTTGTATTTCTGTAGATAAGCTGAGAGGAGGGAAAACTGTTCAGAAAATGTTTTGTTCAAGCTCATCCACAAACCCACTAGCTGCCCCTCTCTCTCCACTGCACTAAGCCACTACATCCCTAATCACTCACTAAGAAAACTAAAACCTCCTACAAATCTACAAACCCTCTTGACCCCCTGGCCACCTCCTTCTCTCCTGCTCCATTTATAAACCTTGGAACTCTCTCCCTCACACTCTTCGCAATACACCCAATCACACCAAATTTAAATCCCTCTTATTGTCCTATCTTACTACTAAATGGATATGCCCATCCCACTCCCCAACTTAAATTTCCCCCTCTAGTCATTAACCTCTCCACCCTCTGTTCCAAAAAACTACTACAATCACCCCTTTTTATTCCAATGGGACAGTCTTCTACTGCACATAGTCTTTTGCAAAAAAAAAAAATTTTTCACAGATACTCTTATTTGTCTTTATCAAATATATTCATTTTATTTTTATTGTACTGTATGTTTTACAATATGTTTTACTGCATCCATTTTGTATTGCATGCTGTATTTTACTTTGACTAAATTTATTGCATATATTGTTTCTCTGTAACTGTTCAATGGAGCTTTTCTCCACAGGCCTCCACTGCCAATGGGCTCTTCATGGCCAAGTGGACATCCCTGGTTATCAAACTGAAATAAATAAATAAAGAGAAGAAATAGCTGACAGTGTTGGGCAACCTGACATTAAAATGGAATAGACTATTATTAGTAAAAAAGTGTTGGTCAAAATGACATTAATCTAGACATGTTCAAGCAAATGAGAAAGTAGCATTCTCTGGCCCTGTGTTGGTGGTGAAAAGGGATAAGAATCACAAGTATGTGTTGTTACTGCACTGAGTTGAGGGTTCGGTTCCAGATAGAGTGCTGTCTGACAGAGTTAATTCCTGTTTTCTGAGCATATGATCAGGCTATACCATACACAGATCTAGAAAACTTCACAGGTCCTGCTTATTCATTAGGATTACCCTGTATTTATTACTACTAACAATTGTGCACACACGTTTTTATTTTGTTTTTGTGATCTTCAATTGCACACATTTTGTGAGAGCATACTTTTGACTATCAGCATTTCAAAGCAATGAACGCAAGTCTACTTCCCAAAGTAGAATCTGAGAAATTAAACTTTTCTTTCCATCACTAGCCCATTTCACGGTGGCACAGGTGCGCTTTGCTACAGCACTCTGAATAACAGTAAGGAGAAATTTTACATTGCCACTAAGTATCATTGTAACACACAGGATAAATGAAATGATTTTAAAGAAACAAGAAAGAGGATGCAGGGTTTGAAGTCACATATTGCTTAGAATGTTTGCAGCAGATGTGAAAATGTAGCTTGTGATTTGTTGGGTGGAATATAAATTGTTATATATATTCTTTTGTCTGTGTAATTTCAGCACTGCTTAGCAGAGAACAAAGGGTTCAAAGGTGAAAGAAACAGTGAACAATTTAATTTCTATAATGTTCATTAGTGCAAACAAGTTTGGTACTGAAGTATGGTATGTCTAATGAATGAGTGATGCGCACATTTTGTTTACCTCTTTCTGTGGCAGAAGCTGTAAAAGCAGTGGCTTTGGCACTTCAACATAGTTTCTCTGAGGTTCAAATCTATACAGTGTGAAGGGACTGCAGAAATTATTATTCCAGATGTAAGCATCACTTTCATCATGACTTCATTTGCTATTTTGTCTTTTTCTTGCTTTGTGCACTTGCTCACTGCTGAGTGGGGTGCAAGTGATGTTACCTGCTTAAGGAAAAATGCTAATAGGGTTGCCTTCTGTACTGCAAACAGACTTGGTGGCAATGTTTGAATGTCAGCACTCTGTAAAGTACTGAATGGAGAACATCCACCTGCTATGCCCTTACACAAGGTGTAAGGGGACTGAGTTTAGAGACAGAACACAGGTGTCTCATGATCCAAATCCAGAAAAACACTTATTTATACAAAGGTTGTCAGAATGCAATTTCTAACAACACTTTGATTATCAAGGTAACACTACATACAAATAGCTATGAAAATGATGTCTATTGCAATACATGTTTCATTAATGATTTGATAGATTAATTTTTCTAAGCAGCATATGTAGCAGTATATGATTTAGTTATGAAACACAGTTGAATGTATGTGCAATTGCTTAAGCAGGATATTTTATTATAATGGAATGAAACTGTACTTGCGTATCTATGATAAGCAGAATATCTAAGTTAAAATCATCTTCTCTCCCCAAATAATCCAAATCTGTGTTTAGGACAGTGTGTGTAGTGAGGTATGTATGTATCATGCTTCAACCAGCTTTCATGGGAATGGATTGGACTTCCTAAAATCACACACATACAGGACTATATGGACTAAATCTCCATTCTTACTGAAATCAGTTTATCCATAATGAAGATTGTTGAAAAGGAGTTCTCCTGCAGCACTGACAAATAATCACCTTGATTGAAATTATGCATTTTTCTTCTCTAGGTTTGAGTCCCATGTTAGTCAACTAACTTTTTATAGTGTGTAATTCCAGAAAGTTACGTGCCAAGTTAGCCCTATTTAGCATCCAAAACACAAAGGATAACAAGGAATGCCATTGAGGATGTCAGTGTTGACCATTTGAAAAAAAAGTGTGAATATGTTGAGCATCACACCTGGCAAATCTCACTGCCATGCTTCCCACATTCTTTGCTGCTTGATAAAATATCTTCTGCTTAGTTTACAAATGCCTCTCGGTGCTTACCACTGTGCAAATGCAGTTGGCATGGCTGTGAGTGTTTGCACACTAGCCGTTAAATGCAAGATTGGAATCTGGTGCAGCTTACTATTAACATTTTTATTTTATTAATTATGTTGCTATAATTTGTGGCTAATTTAGATTCCAAATTATCACATAGTGTTATTCCTAAATATTTTATTATGGGAACTTGTTTTCCTATCACACAGTTTGTAGATGAGGTAAATTCTCTCTTTTTGTTCAAATGTATATAATTAGATTTTCCCTTGTTAAATCTAAGGCTGAAAATATGATAAAACCTTTCCATTATTTCATCTAGTTTTTGTACTGATTTGTCTGAGACAGATGACGTGATTAAAACATCAGCAGCAAATAACATAATTTTTTAATTGAGTTGGCCATATACATTTATGCCTGATATATTAGAGTTGTGGTGTACTAATGAGGCAAATAATTCAATTCCTAAGGCAAACAGGATGGAAAACATCGGACATCCTTGCTTCGTATCTTTGGTTATTTCAATAGCCTTCAAGGTAAATGGCCCAAGTTTTACATAAGCCAAATTGTTTTTATAAATATTCTTTATTAGTGTAATACAATTAGTAGGAAATTCAAACAATTCTAAAGCCTTAAAAAGAAAATCCCAGCTCAATGAATCAAAGGCTTTTTCTATATCCAAAGCTACTATTAGAGCTTCTTGGTTGTTTCTGTTTAGAAAATCTATGAGTGCTAGAATTCTTTGTATATTGTCATGTGTGTCTTTTATAAATTAATCCTGTTTGATCCTCATTTATTATGTGTGTCAATGATTTTATAATTCTACTAACTAATATTGACATGAAGATTTTATAATCATTGTTAAGTAAAGATATTGGCATATAAGATTTACACTGTAAAGGGTCTTTGTTTTCTTTTATAATGGGTGTAATTAAGGAGTATCTCCATGAAATTGGGAGTTGTATTTTGTGCTAGAATTTCATTCAAATTTTTGTGAAACAATGATATTACTGAAGATGGAAATATCTTATACAATTCATTAATTATTCCATCAATTCACGGTGTTTTATTACTTTTACTTTCCTTGATTTTTTGAGTAATTTATTTTAGAGATATTTGTTTTTGAATGTCTAACTAACTTTTCTGGTATCACCTTTACTTTTACTAATTTCAGGTCTAAGTTTGATGTATTAGTTATATGTGAGGTATCATTATAATGGTCAGAGAAATAATGTTTAAACGCTTCTAGTATATCATTTATATCCGAATCCTTTTTGTTTTTTTTTTTTGCTTCCATGAATAATACTTGTAATATTATTTTCAATCAAATGTTTTTTTTAATCTTATTGCTAAATTATGAATATGTTTGGGTGATAATGCATATTAACTAAGTTTTAACCTTTCTACAGCTATATTAGTTTTGTGAGTTAGGATTTCATTATATCTTTTGTTTAAGTCTTCCAATGCTTTTTTATGATTATTTTGTATGTAAGTAGATGAATTAATAGTGAGATCTGCAATTTGTTTTTGGATGTTACATAATTCTGATTCCCACTCTTGTTTTTATACCATGAAACTATTTTTCCATTTAGATAGGCTTTCAAGGTATCCCAAAAATTAATTACATTTATTTCAGTAGTGTAGCTTATATCTAAAAAGAATTGTACTTCTGAATCAAACCAAGGTTTAAATTGTTTCAATTTTGTAATGTAAGCTGGAATTCTTGACATAAAAAATAATTTCTTATAATCTGTATGTATTTTGAGGTTTAAATTGTTTTAATTTTGTAATGTAAGTTGGAATTCTTGACATAAAAATTAATTTCTTATAATCTGTATATATTTTGCGAATTAATGAATTATGGTCTGAAAAGGGACAAGGGATTATGGAACATTTTATTCTTTTTGAATTTAGCTTTTGAGATATGAAAATTTTATATGTTCTTGTATGTGTCCCAAATCTGTGGTCTGGTGTGAAAATAATAATGAATTGTTCTCCTTATAACTAAATGTATCAATTAGATTTAAACTTTCTTCCCATTTCTTAAGTAGCTTCCCTATAGAATGTACGCATGCATTTCTTTTGCTTGTGGTTTCTGATTTATCCAATATACAATTAAAGTCACCTCCCAAAATCAAATTTCCTTTATACACTCTAGTTATTAGATCCATGTGTTTTCTTATTGTCCCAACCCCAGTATCTGGAAACCAATATATATTTACTAATGTCCAGAGTATATTGTTATATTTACTATTATAATGGTTAGGAGTCCTTCTTTATCTTCATATTTGTAAATGATTTGAGGCATAGTGACATTTTTCCATAAAATTAAAGTTCCCCTAGTCTTTTTTTTATATGAAAATTGAAATAATATCTTATATTCATCAGGATTCCAGCTAAAGGTATAATTTGTTTTGAAGAGAGTCTCTTGAAGAAATACTTAATTTCATATATCTTAATAAATTAGATCTTTTCCTTGGATTGTTTAAACCATTAGTGATTAAGGATAAAATAGTCAAGTCCATTCTCAGTATTTAACTTTACATCATATTTGTTTTGTATTACATTTTGTAATACCATACCAAATGTAAAATGTGTAACTACTGTGTTAATAATGCTCATTGTAGTCAATATTTTAATTTTGATCAAATAACTTAAAATAGAGTTTAGTTCAGGCCAATAAAAAAAAGAAAAAAGAAAAATGCTAAAATTACTTGTATAACAACAAGTATATAAATATTTTTGTAAACCCTCTAATGTACATGAAGTCAAATTTATGCTAGAGAAGAGAAAACAGATTGCCTACATGACTTCCCCTCATGAAAAAAAAAAAAAAAAAAAAAAAAAATAACCCCTTTCAGCTCCAGTACTCCTCTTATCTTATCTACATTTACAATATTTTTTTATATTTTCCCTATATAACTATTAATAATAAATTAACATAATGTATGGAAATGAGTATTGATTTGGTAATACAATTTAATTTACATTTAGCTAGGACTTCTTTTTCAGAATATAATCATCTACTTAAACATTCATAAAGTAAAATCTCATTTATAACACAAATGTGTTTTAACATAAGTTCTTTCTTCTTAGAAAGAGTAGTATATATGCATATTAATAGTCTCCAATATTCTGATATATGACCAATATACTAATGATTATGTCAGATAAACACTCTCCTACATACTAAAACTATATTGTTTGTTCTGAAGAAGTTTCCATTGCTTGAGTAAATGAAAGCGCTTAACTTATGTATTTTTATCTTGCCATGTTTTATTAAATCTTCGTGAATTACTACACTGGACTGAAGAGTCTGTTTGATGGTGACGTTTTTTGTGGGACAGCCTTCATCGAGTTCTGTTACTGAATTGTTTACATTTAAAACTATATTATAACTGAGTGAAGTAGATTTAGAAATCAGTCAATAAGTGAAGATAAATATGGACAAGTCTATTCATAACATTTGAATCATACTACAAAACTATGTAGTCCATACAATTGTGTTCACTAGAGATGATAATGTAAATATGTTTGAGTGAACAATACATGTCATAAATCTCTATGTATCACTCACATGCTTTCAGTTAGAGACAAATGAAAGCATAACCAGATTCAGTTTATTTTATGTCCACCCATGAATGTAGTTGTGACAAATAAAAAAAAAATGAAGAAAGAAAACATTAGACTATAGTGATCACTCACTGATGATGAAACAGAAGTAATTTGCCCTGATAAGTGGCCATGTGGGTGAGCAATTTATAAACTTCTTAATACTAATGCATAGTTATATCAATTCATATTATGAGAATATCATCACAGAATAGTGAACAAAATGCTAGTTAAGACAGAGCATTACTGAAGCTGTTCTGCACACTTTATGATAGAGTGTTTATCAAAGACTGTGTCATGTAGCAAGATACAAGAGTAGGCAGACTCCCTTCTTTGTTATTAAATTGCTAAAAGTAATGACACTCTAAAAAATACAAAACCTATTAAGCTGAACAGTGCCTTAAGAAATCTCTCTATCTCATATCTATTTAATTAGTGTTCTACTTGAATTTTTCATCAAGAATTACAATTTACAAATCTTATTTTACTACTTGAAGCAGTAACAAAGGCAGACCATGAAGACATTTTCTCATGGGCCCTTTACTTTAAAGAAATAAAGATGAAATTCCAAGGTGAACTCATTTTACCAACAATCTCACTGATAACCTTATTATTTAAACAGTTGTCAATATTCAGAAAAATATCAGCTGCATAATAGTGAGCTATACAACTAATGTCTGAAGGATTAAAGGCAGTTTATGTTATAAATCCCTGCCTTAACCAGATGTGTAGCATACAGAATATCATTTAGGATTTGCGTTTCTTAGGAACCTATGTCTGTAAATGTGTAATTCAAACAATTCTTGGTAGAATGAATGACATGTAAAGTACTTTATTATGCTAATTTATGTGCAATTTTGCTATAGGTTTCCCAGGACTTCCCCGTCATCAAGGCAACTCCCACAATACATCAACAGGTACTCGCAAGACTGTCTGAGATGCCATTTTTATGAGTTATAGAACCATGGCTTAAAGTTTTGCTGGGAATAAATCAACTGTTCATTATAGAAAACAAATACACATGCCCGCACAATTTTGTAGTGCAGTTAAACAGCTACTTGCATGTTGGTGTAAGAATTTTGGCTAATTACCAGCATCTTTGCCACTTTACTGAAAATTGAACCCCACTTACCAAAGATTAGAAAGCACTAAAGGGTGAGGAGAGTAATCAGTAATTTACTATCTACCGTATTCACAATTTATTTGGTTACTACTTAATCAATTCAATTGAACATGTCTAGGCAGTTTGTGCAGAGGAAAATAACACTACACAGTACAGGGTTTACTATGTTATCTAATCAAAGCAATATGCATATTATATTCAAATAAGCAGGAGTTATAAGTAAAAGGTAAAAAGTCCCTTTGTGGCTTCTGAAATTAGATGATTTCTGTTACCAGGTTAATGAAGTAATCAGTATATGTCTAAAACCTGTCTTAATTTTAATTATGTGCACAGAACTATGTCACAACTGCAGCTGATGTGTGCATCTGACAAATATTTTCAGTACTTTTCCATTATCGGGGCAACAGGTGTAACGTGCACGTAATGATTGCACATTGCATAGCACTGAACTGCTTGTTTTGGAAAAGAAAGAAACATACATGAAGACGAAGTACCCTTTTTTACTGCCTTGTAATGAGTCAGTCTGTATAACTTGTCATACGGACTTGATCAATCCCTCCCCCCAACAAGTAAAATTGGACGGTACTTCCAAATGAGCAATGACAGCGCACATTCCACTCTCTGATTCTGATGTTAATACAAAAGCCAGCAGCAGGGATTATTCCATGCTGCAATACAACCGAAGCTAGCAAGCTCTGGTTATGCCTGTTTATTTTTGGTAAATGGTGTATTGGTAAAGTTTTTTTTTTCTTAGTTGCTGTCACTTCTGTAAGGAGAAAACTGAAGCTTCATATCGTATCTGTTGTACTGTACTTAATCATCCATAAAATGTTTCTCTAAGAACAAATCTGTCTTTTATCCCCAAGGTAGCCACAGTGGCTTCATCTAAATCAACCATTCTATTGCTAGTATTTGTCCCGCATGACACCCATAAAGGAGAATACTTGTGCAGTGAACTACATGTTCACAGTTGTCCCTGATTCTACTTGCGTAGAACCTAGTCCATCACAAAAGAGTCTGTTCTTGTCATTTGCCCCAGTTATATAGGGAAAAAAAGTTTCTAAGAAGATCTCTTCTAAATGACTAATGGACTGTAAACCATTACTTTACTCAAGTAAGAGAAGACTGCAATGGAGTGGAGTTCATGTGTTACTTTTTCATTGTTTACAGTGAATTACATGTGAATGCAACTATAAGAAGTTATTGTGGTCATTAGACCTGTTGCCCCGATAACGGAAAAGTACCATATTTTCCTATTTACACTTGCAACATTGTAACAGATGCTTACAAAACTATCAGACATGTCATTTTACTGGATCACCATAGCATAGTGCATCTTATAGCCTAGGTAGGAATAATTCAGAAGTAAGATAGGACTGGGTTTACTTCAAGTTTAACAATGTAGTCTGTAATGCTTCTATTACTTTTTCAATTGGATGTTATTCAATGGTACTGTAAATTCTTCTTTTGTGAGTTACCTACATGAAAAACAGCTGATCTGTCACTGATTTCACACCTATTATTTTTATTTATTTAAAATAAGTCAGGGTTTGTAGATTTTAATAATCCAAAAATCATGTTAAATGAGCTTAAAATATACTGCTTGTGCAACTGGTATCACACTACAAGCACTATCTTAACAACAGACAAGCAGGGGATTCCTTAACTGACTATTTCCACTTTAAATCTTTCATAGCAGACAAGGGAAGCTCTAACTAGTGCATGAGAATGTTTCAAATAACAGCCTTGTCAGAACCCAGTAACGGAACTCTGTTTATAGTGACTCTAACTGTTTTTTCCACATTTAAAAATATGGATATCTATGTTACTTTTAAAATGGGAATTTGAAGTGTAGTGAAGTCAGTAAGTCACTGAAACTATGATTAAAAATTTTCAATTCCTATTATGCAACAATGAGGTGAACTAAATATACTATTAATAAAATGGGAGATGAGAAAAAACATTTGTGTATATGTTGTCTATGTTCTTCCTTTACGTATAACTAATTATACTAAAGTGAAAGATAACATTTGAATCTGGTTTTCCTCACTGCCTATGAATGAGATGTAACTATATTTTTAGAAGTCACTCTAAGTTATAAAACCATTTAACATTATCAGACACAACCACTAGACGTGTGATGAGTATGTTGCATAAAGTATAAGTTTAAGAAAAAGTATAAATGATTCAGAGTATAATAGGCAATATAATAGATAAAATACATACATTTTGAGGTAAAGTCCAGAAGTCTATATCTTTGTTGATTCTTTGAGAGATTTGGAAGACTGTGTAGTTTTAGAATCAGTTCTTTGTTTCTTTTTCCTTAAATCAGACCAAGAATTTATTTTCTGTAGATCTTTTCAATTTGGTGGAAACAGTCCAGTCCATTTCTTCAGGAATTGTAATATTATTATTCGTGATGAAGGTAGAAGCTTCTTCAATGTTGTTAAAGGTTCTCAAGTCAATTGAATAGAAAATTCTGATTCTAGCAGGATATACCATCTGCACTTTTATTTTATTTTGTTTGAGAAGTTTCACTAATGGCCAAGTTTTTTTTCTTTGTTTCTAACACTTTTGCAGAATAATCATTGTCAAATCTGATCTGACTCTGTTTGTATGTTATGGGACTTTTTCTCCAGGCTTGTTTTAAAATGAGCTCTTTATCCAAGAAGGACAGGAACTTTACCACAATTGATCTTGGTGGTGCATTAGGCAAAGAGGGTATAGATTTTCCTATGGCTCTGTGAGCTCTTTCTATTCCATTGGATAATCTGTCTTTTAAATCAAGCACTTCAAGACCAGGAATTCAAAAAGGTGATGATGTCTTCTCCCTCAGTTTTTTTCTGGAAGGCCAAATATTCTTATATTAGTTCTCCTCTCCCTATTCTCTAAATCATCAACTTTATTTAAGTAGCCAGTAATTTTGGTGAAGTAAGAATTCTGTCTGATTTTCCTCTTCTTTGAGTCTTCCATCTATGTCATTTAGTGATGTCTCCATATCAAGTAATTTACTTTGTTGCTGAAGTATTTCTTTTAGTACATCTGTTTACTTTTGGCAGTTTTTCTTGAGACTTTCCAAATTATCAGGGAATCTATCCATTTTCAACGACAGTTCATGTAATGTGGAAGACATCAGTTATATCTCCTTCTTCAAAGTGGTTTCTGAGTGAGAATTCTATAAACTGGCCATTACCAAACAGCTGTGTTGTTCTCCAGAATATTTTGACAGGAAAAACTCAATAATATTTCTTGAAATTTGGTAGAGTTGTAGTTCTTAAGTTCTTTGATATTTTTTTTTTCTATTTCTGGTTAATGAAAATAATTTTTCCCTGATTTTTAGTACTGTTTTGTGGAGCTCTAAAAATGCTGCTTATCTGTTTGCCATCTAGGCTCCACCCCCATCTATGTGTCTTCTTGACACCCTTGATTTAGTATAATTGGCTGTACAACATTACTCTGTTGTTGTCATCTACTCTTGGTGTGGTGACAGTTCAAATTCAACAAATTGTGGCTACACTTCTATATTTATTATGTGTAGAAGTGGATAGCTATGGTTCTCTCCCACTACCTTCATGGAAATCTTTATATTCTTTTCCCTGAGTACTCCTCTCTGTTTGCTCCCCCATTTAACCACTTTCCTATCAACCCTTTTTTTCACACATTTAATCTGGTCATAAAATAGAATTATACACAACACAGATGACCAGAAATGGCCCATAAAAAGCCTTTATTTTTTTCTCTCAGCATTTGCTTGAATGTTGGCATTGCACACCAATGCCAGGTAAATGTGAATGGCTGTTCATGTTCTATGGCAAAACCTGGTTAGTTGTTGCCATTACCCACAGTAGTCCGGTTCTCCTTATGTCAAGGTACTTAAACATGCTGTGCTATTAAAATACTTAGTAAAGGCAGAATAAAGGCAATAATTTACAACAGTTACTACAACTCTTGACTACTCGATGTAACAAAGTGCAACTTCCTCTCTGGAGTGTTGACATGAATCACTTGTCTAAAGATTGCTTTTTGACCATAGCATCAATGGTTCAATTCTACATGTATGTCACATTATTTCTTAATGTGATGTAATATTTCTATGATATGTTTAATGACATACATTTTAATTTTTTTCCCAATAACAACCTTTCGTAAACAGATTTTGAATATTGTTGCAAAAAAGCATTTGCAAATACATCTGTGCCCATTAGGATGAAATTATTAAACTACTCTTATTCTGCTCATGTCTTCATCTGATTGTGCCTGTCCTACAGCTTTTTCATCCCAAGAGTCATTACTTACTGATACAGAGCATGACAGATGACTACTGAGGACACATCATAAAGATGTGCATTAATGATCCATAGCACCACGCTTTCATATGTGTCAGTATACCTGTTTCAATATTCATCCCATCTCTCTCACCCCTTTGTACTGTTGACTGTTCATTAGCCTGATGGATATAAATGTCATGTTATGGCATTTTCAGTCTGCAATTACTTTTCTGAAGAATAAAACCTATGTCTTCCATTGGCTGAATAGGTTACCACTGTCCCTTCAAAGGGGTGATTTTGAAATGGGTGATGTATGATTTCCTTAGTGGGTTGGAAAAAAAAAGAAAAACTTAATTTTCCCTCTTGACAAGGGTTCAAATCCAGCATTAGTTAAACATTTACTTCCTGTTTTTATAATTAAATTTCCTATGAATGAGTTGAATATGTATCTCTCTCTAAGCTCCTTCTGTTTGATCAGTTGTAGTATTCATCATTTGCAACAGGTCTGTCAATAAGCAACTGTATTATGTGATGCTAAATGACATTTCAGGTGTCATTGTAAAATGCAGTGTTTGCCTTATATTGCATTGTACACCCAGTTAACCTATGTTTTCCTGAAAAGCATGTTTCATATTTAGTAGGTATAAAAGCTTATTTCAATAGCTATTATGCATGCAATTTGCCAAGGCAACATATGTATAATAGTCATACCTCTCAACCTGAAATCATAAAAAATCTGGACAAAGGCCCATGAAAAATAGGTATAACTGGCCAAAAATCTGTACGCTGATTAACATAAAACTTGCATACGTACTTATGCAACCTCACCCATTCCACTGGAATTGTGGGATACCAACTTTTAAATACAAACTAAAGAATAGACAATATATTAAACACAAAATAAACAGAAGAACAATAGTGTTTTATTTATATTAATATTTGAACTTGTATCAAACTTTGAACTTGTGCAAAAGTAAAATACAATCTTCTTTTATAAAATATAAAACTAATTGCTTCTACACTAATATTAAATAACACAACAGTGGAATAGTGGGCATTAGGATGAGCTGTTATGCCTCTGTAGTGTGATCTGTAAGTTAATATCTATCTCTCTCTCTCTCTTACATATGTACACACATACACACACTAAACTGACACACAGTGCTAAAGGAGAAGTTTGAAAGATCAACAAGTCATCTATAAGCATGCCTCATGCAAGAAGGATATGCAGACATTACACAGATGGCAACCCAGCAAGAACCAACCATGAAAAAAACATGGAATATAAGGCAATAACACAAACTCTATGTCACTATGTGTATGGTTTTTCAAGCACATTCTTAGTCTGCCTGACAAAGTATTGGACAGTCTCAGAGAAAGTGAAATACAAAGAGTTTTGATTAAAAATAATACAGTATCTATACCTATATGCACCTATCTATACATTGTGTGTGTGTCTATATCTTTTTGTCTCTCTATATAGAAAGAGATATAGATAGATATAAATATTATATATGGATGTACTTCAAAACATCCACTGTATCCACAGTCACCAAATGGTAAGCCACCAGTACCCCTGCTGGGTACTGTGCCCTCCCCTACACACATACACACACACACACACACACACACACACACACACACACACACACACACACACACACACACACACACACACACACACACACACACACACAGACATTACTAACTTAATTCAAACTCTGGTTCATATAATCTTGGGTTCAGTTATATTAAACCATACTATAGTGATTGGTCAAATTTGGCAAACTAATGTCCAGTGTTTCAGCATTCTATCACATATCTTTAGTCTGGACTCTGGAATTAAGCAAATTAATTAAATATCTGGAATATAGAAATAAACTTTGCAGCATAATTTTAGATGTGCATTATTTGTGCCATTTTGATTCACTGAGTGACTGAGTCTGAAACTGCCAAATCTCAGTTTATCAGCTGAACTGCTCATGCTGGCACTCCATCAAATTATCAGCTTAGCACAACAAACAGCAACAGCATACCAAATAATAAAAAAGGCAACTTGGGCCAAAAATGTATTACACTTTTTATTTCCTATGGGTTAGCAATGAGAACACCTTTATCACAGTACTGCCATTACACCACTGTTTAGCATATGATAAATCCACATTAGGAATAAAACACAACTGTTAAATTGTGTATCCCTTAAGGGCACTTAACTCAGAAAACAGTGTCAACTTCTGAGTAAATGTTAAATAATCTCAGAAATAAACTGGAATCCCTAACTTGTCATGCTCAGAAAGTAATTTAAAAAAAAAACAAAAATGTCTTGCATCTCTCTGGGACCAGAAGTTCATGAGAGAATTCAATAAAACCAAGGTCAGCCACTCTGTTGTCAGGTTGCCAGTAAATCATGGTGAAGCCTTGTTTGGTTGCAAAAAGTTAGAAAAAATTGCAAAAAAAGTTAAAGGGAGGGGGCTCAATATTATTTCTAATGAGTGTTACCTGTTTTAATTTATGCAGCCATGTCCTTTGAAAGTCTTTTTCAGAGTCTTAAAGTTTCATGAACCTGGATTTACAATGAAATTTGTTAAGCCTATTTTTAGACAAAACTGCCTGCTTATATTTGTGTAGGCACCACATCTGCAGTTGTTAAAGAAGCTGTTCTCTTTGTAGCGCAGGTGCAAGTTCACTCAATGACGTGAGACACTTAAATGAAATTCAAAAATAAAAAAAGGATTTGTGCAGTTTTCCAAAACATGCAGAAAGCACACTCTAAACAAAAAGTTTTATGAGTTTTGCATACAGCTAGATTGAGTGGTGATCATTTTAACAGAGTTTACTGACATTCAGTGCCTCTATCATTAACGGGATTACTTTGCCACATAAGTGTTAGCTTCATCTGAAGCACTAGCTCTACAAAATGACTAATAACCCTACTCCAGTGGGTAAATATATGAAAAATACCCTAGACTACACAATACTATAAGAACACAAATCTCAACAAAGCATTCACATACACTGTTCTATGACATAAATCACAGCAGCTACATTTCTCGTAAAACCAGCAAATAAGCAACAGGTCAGGTGAAAATTAGAAAGCCTAGATGCATCATTTCTACCTACCCTTCCACCATCCTTTATGATTATTTTCTTTGTTAAACATGTTAAACTGCAGTGCACCATGCTATCCACCTCTTTTACTTGCCCCGCAATATTTAACCATTCTCGAGTCTAAATTCAGAGACTGAAAACCATGCGGAATAAATGGAAACAGAAAAATATTCAAAATCCACCCAATGTATGTAGTCTGAGCTCTCAGGTGAATTCCAACAAGCTGCCTCATGATGCTGATGTCATTGTGCATGCCCTTGCATGCAATGACGTCGGCAAATACTTCAACTTAAAAAAAACAATTTGAAAAAAACCTGGGAAATTTGGGAATTAAAAAGGCCACTCAGGAATTCGTGGCACCCCATTATTTTGCCCTCAAAACTGGTAAATACCAAGGAATTCGATACGTTTGAGAGGTATAATAGTTATTACTAGGTATTCTTACAGTCAGGATGAAAAGCTATGATAATAATTACTCTCTGACTTTCTTTGTGAAATGTTCTGCATATTGAAGTTGAACCTTGCTTCATCTGTGGTATTTCATTTACCTCAGCGAGCTTACACCTTGCACCACAGAGAAAGATAGGTTAACAGGTGCATTTTCTCCAATAAGTACTTTCTAGAGTGCTGACAGACATGCATCACTGCTAAGCCTGTTTGTGCTATGCAAGGCATTTCAAATGAATATTTTTCACTTTTCCTTCAGCAGAGAATGCTGTTATCTTACAGCATACCATCATGCAAATGAAAAAGGCAAGCACAATTCTTTATTTCTGAATTGAGCTCATGCAGAGGAAGTGTACGCAGCATGTTAAGAGAATACATATTTGCTGTAAACATAATCAGAATCACATTTTCTCTGTGAATCTTATTTTTGCAAAGGTTGGCAGAGAACACCACTGAACACAGGTAAACATTGATAGTTCATAGTCTGAGTTCAACAAATCAAAGTATAATCACGCATGTGCTAACACTTTGCCAGTAACCCCGCAAATACATTTCTCAGCATTGTGCTTTAGGAAGGGATTTGTCACAAAAATAAGTATTGCTGCTGCATTATATTACTTCATTACATGGAAACTGTTTAAAGTACTTGTGAAATGCAGTAAACTGTGTTGTTAATTGTCCACTTCATTCTGGACAGTTGGATCTGTACTGCAACACTGACACTTATAAATGGTATACAACCACATACATCCTTGATGCACATAGCTAATTATTTATTGTCCCTCCTGCTTTGGAACATTCTGTCTTTACTATCTATGCGTTATGACTGAATGGGGAGAATATAAATCAGCAAGCAAAGGAGAGCAGTATTGCCGGAATTGAATTAATCCTCAAGTCTTAGTAAGTAGCTTCACGAGGTGAACCCTGTTTTTCACAAAATCTCACCAAGATGACACTGATATATAGACTACATTTTATATAGCATATATCAAAGGATGTCATAGCTGTGGGTGGTAGTGGGGATAAGCATCCACTATCTATTAAATGCTCCCATGCATAGCATGCATCTTTAATATCCTCTGACAACCCAAGTCCAGTTCCTGGCATTTATGTGTGACTTAGTTTCTAAGTCCGGTGAAACCATTTGTACTGACAGGAGAAAGGGTGAAGGCAGCTGACTAGCACCTTAAAACCAGTTGCTTCAGGCAGGTTAGGCTCATCAGCCTGGGAAGGCAACCCCACCTAGGAGAAGACAAATTCTAATTTAAAACTCCCACTGCCTTTTGGTAATACCTAGTCATGTTGAAGGCTTCGGGAATAAACCCTGAGGAAAAATCTGGAGATGGAACGCCTAACGCAGTTTGAGGTTGTACTTGTCCTCACTTTGGCAACTCCTAGCAACTCCTGTGATGACACTGATGCTACATTGTACTGGCCTTAGCTTTTTCCTTGGATTACATCAGTGATGTAGAGAGGGGAAACCTGCTGCTGGGCATCAGCTGTTTCCTCTAATTCACATTCCCAGGCCTGTGCCCTGGATAGGACACACCATCTTTGCTCTGTGAGCAGTGGCACAATATGGGAAGTAGCAGTTACTGGTAATAAGTCAATGTACTCAACTGGCATAGATGGAAGTGCCAGAGGCTGATTCTGATAGTGGGAGAGATCCTTTGATCTCATTGGGCAGCTAGCACCTGCCATAAGCTGTGCAGCCCCCAGCCAAATAAGTGCTGCCTCACCACAGTCCTCTTTCTCCACTGAGTGTGTGGGGCTTAGGGAACCCCCAACAGGGAGATTGTTAACCATACACCTGGAAAAACAAAAAAGCAACAAAATAAACCAGCCTTTTGGCTAAGCACATAGAATATAAGGAAGATCTGCAGAACATCAGTGATGCTTGGAAGACAGGAGTCATTAACAACAAGTTGAGCAGATGGACCTTGTGGCTCTCCAAGAAATAAGGCTGCCATCCATTGGATGTCTCAGAGAGAAGAACTTTACTTATTTCTGGCATGGGAAGCTTCCAAAAGAGACCAGGGAACATGGTGTTGGTTTTGCAATCAGAAACAACCTCATTGGGTCAGTCATACAACCAAATATGGGAAATGAAAGACTGATGCAAATTCAGCTACAAATACCAGTGGCCATGGTCAACATCTTCAGCATCTATGCTCCTACTTTAACTTCTACCCAGGAGGTCAAGGCCAAATTCTATAATAAACTTAGTGCTGCCATCAGTGAGGTCCCTCCCCATGAATCATTATTCATTCTTAGTGATTTTAATGCTAGAGTTGGCAATTATCATCATCACAGCAGACCATCCTGTCTTGGTCATTTTGGGACAGGAAAGATAAATGAAAACATTCAGCATCTCCTTGAACTTTGTTCCTAATATGACCACTACATAACCAACACCTTCTTCAATGTCAAGCCCCAGCACAAAGTTTCATGGCAGCACCTAAGACTGAAACATTGGCATCAACTTGACCTTGTTCTCACCAAATGCAGCAGTTTAGGTAGAGTCAGAGTAACATGCAGTTACCATAGTGCAGATGGTGATACTGACCACTTGCTCTTGTGTAGTAAGGTGAACATCCAGATGGGAAGGTTCTTTCACTTTAAAAAGAAAAGGAGGCCTTGCATTGACATACGCAAGACTCATGACCCTTCAAAAGTAAATAGCTTTGTTCACTTGAAGAGGCTTTGCTCTGCTGAATAACAGTGACACCAACAAGAGATGGGAAAACAATGGGATGCTATCTATAATGCTGCAATATCTATCTTTGGGAAGAAAACAGTCAAATGTGCTGTTTGGTTTGATGCCCACACTGAAGAGCTGACATCTCTAATTGAAATGAGGAGACAAGTACTGGCTGCATACAGGTAACTGCCCAATGAGGAAAACTTGCAGGCACTCTGGTGTGCTTGGAGTCAAGTGCAGCAGGTAGCACGGTGGTGCACAAATGATTATTGTCTCCAACTTTACTTTAAGATTCAGCAGGCCGTGGACATTGGCAACATGTGAGGAGTGTGTGATGGGGTTAAGCAATCCATTGGCCCATCACAAAGGAAGATCACCCCACTTACATTGGCCACAGGAAAGGTCTTGAAGGACAGAACCAAGCAGCTGGAATGCTGGGTGGAACACTACACACAGCTGTATGTTAGAGAGACCATAGTTACAGAGAGAGCCCTAAATACCATCGAGGCTCTGCCATCTATGACTGAACTTGATGCTGAGCCCACCTTGGAGGAACTCACTGATGCACTAAAAGCACTCTCTTCAGGAAAAGCTCCCAGGAAAGATAGTATTCCCTCAGAAATCATTAAATGTGCTAGTGGTACCCTAATCTTAAAGCTGCATCCAATACTTTTCCAGTGCTGGAGAGAAGGTAGTGTACCACTATATATCAGACATGCTAACATAGTTACTAGCTATAAGAATAAGGATGACAAAAGTGATTGTAACAACTATTGTGGCATCTCCATTCACTGTACCATGGAGAAGCTGTTTGTACATGTTGTCCTGAAGTGGTTCAATGTTTTTGCAATGAGAGTTTATCCCGAGTCTCAGTGTGGTTTTAGAGCTGGATGGTCTATGGTAGACATGGTTTTCTCTGTTAGGCAACTACAAGAAAAGTGCAGGGAGCAGAACAAACCTCTGTATATTGCCTTCATTGATCTGATCAAGGCATTCAACTTTGTCAGTAGCAAAGTTCTGTTTGCAATTCTGGAAAAGACTGGCTGTCCTCCAATAGTGCTTAGCATTATTAAGGATTTCCACAAAGACATGAAGGAGGCCATCATGTACGATGCACATCTGAACCTTTTGAGATTCTCAGTGAAGTAAAGTAGGGTTGTGTACCAGCTCCACCATTGTTTGGTATCTTCTTTTCAGTTCTGTTGAAACTTTCTTTTGGAACTGCTATAGAGGGTATCTCTCCAAACCAGAATGGATGGCAACCTCTTCAAACTGTTGGGACTTAGACTGAAGACCATGGTACTTAGAAAGCATCTAAGGAAGTTCCTGTTTGCTGAAGATCAGCTATTGTGGCTTAGACTCAGCAAGAACTTCAGTCACTCATGAGTCACTTTGCAGATGCATGTATGGAATCTGGCCTCATGATCAGTTCAAAGATGACCCAGCTGATGGGCCAAAATGTGGGCAGTGAGCCATCAATCATGGTAAGTGACTATGAGCTAGAGGTTGTCCATGAGTTCATGTACCTAGGCTCTACAATCTCTGACAACTTGTCGCTTGATAGCAAGATCAACAAGCACATAGGAAAAGCTGTCACAACATTTTCTAGGCTGACAAAAAGAGTCTGGGCTAATAATAAGCTCACTATGCACACCAAGGTGTAGGTTTACACAGCTTGTGTTTTGAACACATTACTGTATGCCAGTGAAACATGGACTCTGCTTTCAGAACAGGAGCAGCAGCTCAATGTATTCCATATGAGTTGCCTTAGGCACATACTTGGTATCTCATGGCAGGACAAGATCCCCAACAGCACAGTGCATGAGAGGACAGACACCACCTCCATGTTCACCCTCCTGAAAACAGAGACATATGCATTGGCTAGGTCATGTCTCATGCATGACGGATGGCTGAATACCAAAACACTTCCTTTTTGGAGAGCTGACTCTGGAAAAAGGCCAAAATGGTGACCCAAACTGTGCTACAAGGACATATGCAAGCATGACCTATGTCCTCGCTCCATCAGCATGAACAACTGGTATTCTCTCACCTCAGTCAAGATTGCCTGGAAGCAGAAAGTGAAGGAAGGTCTCACTATGTATGAAATAATCTTGGCAAGTTGATCAGAGGATAAGAGAGCCCTCAAAAAGATCCATGTCTATGATACCCGACCAACGTCTGCCTACTGCTGCCCAGAATGTGCAAAAGACTGCTACTCTTGGATTGGATTGCACAGCCAGAGAAGATACTGCTTGAATCAGTCCAACAGAGGCACAAACCCATGATCCTTTGCGATTGAAGGATGCCTACTACTACTTATCATGGACAGAAATAGGTTAAAAAATAAAAAAAATATAGCTGGGTGCACAAGATCCAGCATAAAAAAGTGCCCAATCCTAGTAGGTGCATTGTTGCCAGATGCCAGAACTGGAAAAATGACAAGTATAGAATCCTCAAGACACAAAAATATTCCTACTATGGGGCTAATCCAGGCTTGGGGGAGGATGCCCCCCCCCCAGTGTAGAAGGAAGAAGTAGTCCACAAAAATCACAAAAACTGATAGGCCAAAAAAGAGCCGTAAAAATTATAGAGTAGACTATTGAGGAAAGAAAGAAATTATGTATTGCTACTATTGTGCAAGACACCCAGAATTTCCAGACAGAAGATATACAAAAAGATTAAGACAGAAATTAGAGGAAAGAAAAATACTTGCACAAGAAAAACTGTCAAAAGCTTCAAATGCAAATTTGTTTTTTATTAATACAACAGATTTGTGAATCCTTGAGCTGTTTGGAAAAAAAAGTTACAGAGGAAGTGCAAAAATATAAAGAACAAAATGTAGAGATGTTTGAATGTTATAAAAAAGAAATATGGACATGGGAAAGAAAGAGATCTGATATGGTACAATATTTATGCAAAGGAAAGAGCCAAACTAATCAATTCAAAAAATGTAGCCTCAAAGATATTTGAAGAGAAATACAGGCAAAGCATCCAGATATGGAAAATTTCACAATACAAAAACTCAGATCACATAGAGGGAATGTAGAACAGAATATTAGTAAAGTAGAAGTTAAAAAATAGAAGCTAAAGTTATGGAATACCTGCAAAGTGAAGGGTATAGTGTAGAAAGTCTAACACAGGTTATGTCACAGCATGATGGAACAACATTGAATCCCCCAAGTAAGGAGAAATAGGAGGAGCAGGAAACATCTGAAGGAGAAATATGGACAATGGAAAGAAAAAGAGATTTAATATGGTGCAATGCGGTGGTGGTGCTGCGGTAGCGTTGTCGCCTCACAGTAAGACGTTGTCCTGTTCGATTCTCAGCTAGAGTGTCTTCTGTGTGGAGACATGCATGAATTGGCGTACCTTCGTTGAAGGTTGTGCATCAGGGCTGGCAACTCGGCATGTAAAAATCTACTGCCAATCATTAGCGGACCAGAGTTCTGCTGTGGCAACCCCTAACCGGGAAAAGCCGAAAGACACAACAACAACATTTATTCAAAGGAGAAAGCAAAACTAATCAATACAAAAAGAATAGCACTAAAGATATTTGAAGAGAAATACAGGCCAAGGCAACCGGATAAGGAAATTTTTACAATACAAAAACTAAGACAACAATGAGGAAAAGCAGAAAGGAGGATTAGTAATAGGGAAGTTAAAGAAATAGAAATTGAGGTTATGGATTACCTGTAAAGTGAAGGATTTCATGTAGAAAATCTAACTCTGATAACACCACAGCAGGATAGAGCAACGGATCCCCAAATTAAGAAGAAACCAGTGGAGTGGAACACTTCTGATTAGTTGCCATATGAAGATAGTTTGGATCTTTCCACAGGAAACCAGTGCAAAAGTTCAGTTGGAGTTGCAGAGCAAGAGAAGGAACAGGAAACTGTGGCAACACTGATGCAGTCAATGCTGTGGAGTGATAGGCAAGTGAATTCCCAAAAGTAAGAGCAACAGATGGCACAGAAATAAACTAAAGAAACTGTGGCACAAGAAGATGCTCTGGAACTTTCTGCAGAATGCCCACAGGCAATGGAGAACAAAGAATCTGTCCTCAGTTTAGAATAAAATGATCTAAGAGAAGCGTTGCTTGATTTAATAGAGATGGGCAGACACATTAAGATCATTGAAAGAAATAGACTACTACAGAAAGTCAGGAAAGTCAAAAATTACCTAGAATTTCGTAATAAAGCTAAAAGACAGATTAAAGCCAACAAAACTAACTACTATATAAACACTCAGGACAAATATGCACATAATCCACAAAGATTCTGGTCCAGCATAAATAAAATACTATACCCAGGAAAAGCCTCCACCCCTACCCCTGTGCTCCCAAATAATGATACCAATATCCCCACACAATTCAACAACTTCTTCACAGAAACTATACTAAAACTAGCAAATGCCGAGCCAAACACAAACACTCCAACACAACTATTCACCCCACTCCACAGTAATGAAACACAGACCACTACTACCTTCTCCCTACAACCATTCCCAACCAAGACAATATCAAAACTCCTTCAGCGACTTAAACCAACTACCCTGGCTGCTGACAAACTACTTGTAGATTTCCTTCAGATATCTGCAGAGGCCATATCCTATCCTGTATCTATCCTCATAAACAGATTTCTATCTGAACATAAAGTACCCACCTTATGGAAAACTTCACATATCATTCCACTTCATAAAGGCGATTCTTCTCTAGAAATGACCAATTACCGCCCAATTGCTATCCTATCCAAAATACTGGAAAGAGTTGTCCATTCCCAGTTAATATATTACCTCCAAAAAAACAATCTACTGTCCAAAACCCAACATGGCTTCAGACCCTCCCACAGCACCACTACTGCTCTCCTTTCCTCTACAAACACAGTTAACCAGCATAGGAACAAAGGCTTATTTGTATCTTCCATCTTCTTAGACCTATCAAAGGCCTTTGACATGGTGAACCATAATATGCTTCTCCAAACCTTGTCTAACCTTAACCTTTGCTCCGCCACAATAAGTTGGTTTCACAGTTACTTATCAGGCCGACATCAAGCAGTACTATGGCAAGGTAAATTGTCCACCCTACTGCCAGTTTCCATAGGAGTCCCTCTAGGATCTATCCTAGGCCCTCTACTATTCTCTCTTTTCACTAATGAGATCTCTTCAGCCCTACCCACTGCCTCAGTAGTGCAATACGCAGACGATATCACCATTATATGTGCCACCCCAAACATAAAAGAACTACAAACCCTTACCCAATCAAACTTCACTCTAGCTGAAACATGGTTTGCCAGCATCAAACTTATTCTCAATCCCAACAAAACTAAACTGATTCTGTTCAATCTCGGAAGATCCCATCCTTGAAAAGAAACATTAACTATAAACTGCAAAAGTAATATTCAAATCACACAAACTCCTCACACAAAACTACTAGGTGTAGAAATCGATCACCAACTAAAATTTGATACCCATATAGCACAAACCATCAAAAAGGTGAACATGAAACTAGGCCTACTCTATAGAAACAAACAATTTCTGAACACACATACTAAAACTACTATTGCTAGAACCCACCTGCTATCCATCCTAATATATGCCTCCCCCATACTAACAAACCTGAGTCAAAAAGACCTAAACAAAATGGAATCTTGTTACAACAAGATTGCCAAATTTGCCACTGAAGCTACACATAGGTCCCATCATTGTATATCCCTAAAACAGCTCAAATGGCTAGAACTACCCCATGTATTACTACCGAATCAAATCTCAACAGCACAAAAGCTCTACCATCTACTAGATAAAATTCCAGCCTTCAGAGCATTATAGAGCTTTACAGAACCTCTAGAGAACTAAGACCTAGCAACAAAAAGTAATCAGACACAAAAATGAAGCAGGTAAATCCCTATTTGCCTGCACAATAGCCCAGTCCTGGAATACACTTCCAAACCACATAACCGCCACGACCTCTCCAAAACAATTTAAGCACCTTCTAAAAAACACTACTCTAATAATTGGCTATGCTCATGCTACACCCCAGGTTAATCCAGACCATGGCAAATCACTAAGATCCCCACCAATATAGATTTAATCCTACAAAGCACAGTAAAGTTTCTTGTAGAATTAACCTCTATTGGCCATATGAATGAAGAATTCTTCCTTACAAAACTTAATCCTAATAAACAGTAACCTCCTAATCTAAGACTATCGATCTCTCATATAACAATTAAACAACCAACTCTAGAACTTTTTCCTTAGCAAACACCTGCTCTTGTGATGCTCTCCCTACTAGGGAGTAAAAAAAAAAAAAAGATATTAATTACTTTTTGTATGACTGCCTGCTTATGACTTTTTGTGTAGACTAAGAATCTAGCAATCATTTTTATGTGACCTATGTGTTATGTTATATTGAACTGTGTATGACTATTTGCTGCATAGAATCACACTGACAACTTGTAACTTACATTAACCTCTATTGATGCTTATTACATCTGTACCAAATGATTTAACCAACTTATAAATTAACTAACTTGGAGCTTTTCTCCCCAGGCCTTCGCTGAAAATGGACCTGCATCCAGTCGGACTCTCCCGGTTAACAAATGTAAAATAATAAAAAAGTTAAGAGTTTGATAAAACAAATGACCACAGTAATTAGGACTGTTCTTACAAATCCATACAATATAAGAGAAGTAAACAGGATATATTACTGTGCAGCTAAATTAATAACAGATAAAGTCTTACCAGAGAAACACAGGGCAGTAAGGGAAAGGAAGGGGATAAATCAAATGTCATCATGGAATTATCAAATTAAGAAAACTATAAAGCTTAAGACTGTTAGAGGAGTATAGGAGAGGGAACAGATCAACAAAAGTACTCAAAACGACAGACATGGTAAATGCAATGAGCTGTATCAGAACAGATCAGGATATATTGTGCACTACTCGTAAATAAAACAACTAAAAATATCAACAAAGGCAGAAAAACTTAAAAGATATGTAGATAAATATAAAGGAAAAGTACAAAATAACCAATTTATTGATGATCCAAAAAGTTTTATACAGAATTGAGAAACAAGGCAAAAGGAATTGGAACACCACCAAAAAAGAAAACAATAGATACATTTTGGAGAAATATCTATGAAGATCCTGTGGAGTGGAACATAACAAAGATGCTGAATGGACAGAAGTAAAAGACATGCTAAGAAGTTCAAATATACAGGATATGAAATGGGATGAAGTAACAGCCAGAGAAACTGAAACAAACCCCAGGATTCAGCAAGCTCTGCACAGTGTGCAGGAATAGTGCAAGAGCTGCTGCATGCAATATGGCTGATGAGAGATCCAGGAATGAGCTCCTGGGACGTGCACGAGCGCTCCAACATTATTCCTGCACAGACACAGCTCCTGTATGCTAACTACCCCATTTTTAGATGAAAACCATGCAAATGAGGTGAATTAGCAATCCAGGAAGCAGGCAGGCATCTGTACAGGAATAGTGTAACCTGCAGAAATGTATTTGGCTACCAACTGAATACATTTCTGCAAATGATAAAACGGAGGCATGACAGCTCCAAAGAAAGCATGTATTCAATGTAGTAGGCATGCCAATGGCCAAATAGATGGCCATTGGCATGGTAAATAGTTACAAAATTATAAAAAATAACTTTTATTTTTTTTTTGGCTGATTTCTGACGTTTAAGTGTAGGGCAGTGGTGCGCAAATGGGATCGTCCCGAAAAAAAAAAAGCTGGAAATAAGCTTTTAAACCATAATCAGCATTCTGCCATAATAATCAATGGCATGCAGAAAACAACAATACCGTTGAATAGTGGTTGCTAAGGGGGGGGGGGGCTGAATGACAGTCTTGTAACCATACATTAGCAGTCAGTTTTATGCAAATGAGAGGATTGATACGGAATCACAGATTTCCCCTCAGTGTTAGCTAGCACCCAACTGTAAGTGCAGCAACACCATGGTGCAAGCCTAAGAAGTAGATGATCTCATAAGAGGGAGTGTCATACATGCTGTAAGCTTATTGGAGCTCTGTGGCCCATGTCTGCTCTTAGCTAAGCACAGCTAAGGAAGGGGTGTGTCTGAGGTTGCCTAAACTGGTGTGCGTGCTGCGCACCGGGTTTTAAACAAAACAAAACAAAAAAACCCCAGGAAATAGCAGCTCTGTTCACATCTGAGCACTGGGTATTCACGGTGCACCTCGGAGCTTAAACGGGAAGGCAATGGGAAGAGAAAACAGCAGTAGGAAGGCAATGAAGGAGAACTAGCATAGCTGGCAAGTGAAATGTATCAGAGTCAGCCAATTACATAGGCAGCAGCTCAGCCCAGCCAAGCACACTACTGTAAACTATGCAAACCCCTTTCGCTCTGGTTTTTCCCACAAACTTTACACCACCGGTGTATACAGATGGGGAAATTTTACCTGACAAAACTAACAAAATGATAGGAGCTGCTGTTGCTTTCATTCATCAATATGTGGAAGAGGCTGAGGGTGGTGAGGATGAGAATGCTGATGACCAACCCACAGTAAGGAGAAGAATGTACAGACCCAGGGTAACCTACCAGAGGCTACATGAGCTGGAGACAGTGGAGTGCTATAGGGTGGACAGGGACATTCCTACAGCAAATTTTTGAGCTGTGCCAGCCACACCTCACACACAGAACCAACAGAGGGGAACCCATCCCAGTGGATACCAAGGTATGTGTAGGCTTAAGAATACTAGCCACAGGTACCTTTCAAAGGCCCCCTGGTGATATCATAGGGATTTCAAAGGCATCAGCATCCAGGGTACTCCACCAGTTCCTGGATGCCATGTCAGCACATGCCTTTGAGCACATATATTTCCACAACACCCGTGAGGCATTGACCAGCAATATGCATCTCTTCCACCAAATAGCAGAATACCCTGAGGTAATGGGTGCTATAGACTGCACACACATCAAAGTACCACCTGGCAAGCAGGGTAGGGTCTACATAAACTGCAAGGGCTTCCCCTCCATCAACTTCCAGGTTATGTACGATGCCCAGGGCATTATAATGAATGTGTGTGCTGGCAGCCCTGTAAGCTATCACAACTCCCACATCTGGCATATGACACAGCTGTACCAGAGATTTGCCAATGGGGACATCCCATATGTCCACCTAGTGGGGGATGCTGGTTACACACTGGAGCCGTGGCTGATGACACCCATCAGAAATGTGCACACACCCAAACAAGAACTCCATAATGAGGCACACACACAAATGAGAATCATAATAGAGCATGTGTTTAGGATGCTCAAGTCATGGTTCCAGTGCCTGGACATATCCGATGGAGCCTTGCAGTACTCTCCAGTTACATGTACACAGATTTTCATTGTATGTGCCATGGTACACAACATGATCCTGTGAAAACAGCTGCAGCAGGAACAGCACGGGGCAGGGCCACACAGCCTCCAACCATTGCCAAAGCCAGCAGAGGCATAGAGTGACTCAGAGGAGGAACAACCTGAGCATGCCCATGTAGGCAGAAGGAGGTGTGCCCAGTATGCCCAGGCTTTGGTAAAGAGGCAACGCATAGCACATACACTGACACAGTAGGAACCCAAGGAATGACACCTCTCTGACTCGCACATGCAGCAAAGGGATGGCAAACATGACACTTCCTGTGCTTTACCATGTATAGGGAGTGTATTATGTGCATCCAGCATAGTCAGCCCTCCAGCACCATCCTCAATACTAGCACAGCCACAAGTAACTACTCTTCCTATCAATTGCTGAATGGGGTCATATGTTCTGCTAGTTGTAGCTATGGTAGCATGGTGAGCATGCAAGGGAAACGGGTGGCTAAATGGGATGGCAGCAGATAGTGGACACTTATATGGGCAGCATGGAATCCATAACAAATACTGATGTCAAAAAAGTAGGCAGTACTAGACAAGGTGACGAATCCCACTGCAGTACATGTGATGGCCCAAATGTGAGTCCATAGGACACACATATGCATGTCAGTGAGGTTCACGTACCCATCAACAGCCTCAGCCAGCAGGACAGGTGTAGATGACCATATAGACAGGCTGTGGTAAGTGCTCCAATTAATGGCAATAGATAACAGCCACCCTCCAGACCTACACAGACAGACTACAACAGATCAGGCAGTTGTATGTTAGTTCTGCAGGGTATGAAGTCTGAAACTGAAATGTAAGTGATTAAAAAGGATCTGTACTGTACTGATATGCCTCTAGTCTGCATGGTAGGTCAGAATACAAAACAAAATGGAAGCCAACAGAGTACCTGAAATACCAGTACAGTCATAGCAAATGTTTATAGTTGTCAGGTGTGCCCCCCCCCAACAATCCTATGTAGAAATGCAGTAACATGTACGTGTGGGGTTAATAACAGTGGAGTACAGATTAGCTAAGCTGGCCCAATTTACAGGATAGATTGTTGCATGTGTACAATATGCAGGGCTCTGTGTGTTAGGTTGTTGTGTGTTGTACATTGTGTGGAAGTGGTCAGCATGTAGGCATGGAGGGCTGTGTCCCGGTGGCCTATGGTTAATACTGTTGAAGACAGAGCCATGTTCTGACAACTGCAGTGCCAACCACAATGCATCCCAGCAAGACCCAATTCGGCAGTCATCCATACTCATTGTTCAGATGTCAATATCTGTCACCATCTGAAAGAAGGACATGCCATGAATGTGGGCCCAAACATACACACAGTACACAGGTGGAAGTACCCTATACAGAGTACATAAAATGTAACTGTCAACTGCACACACCTTTGGAATTGTACATACAGGTTAGCAGCACATTCGTTTTTTGTGTAGTATGGAATACTGATGTATTCTGGCCAATCACTGGCAGACTACAAAAGGCAAAGTTATGAAATAATGTGAGAATGCTTATATCCCCGCACAAGGCAGCATAAGAGGAATGGCCCAGGTATATCTGTGAGTCAGCAACAAGAAGCCTCCATATCACACATGCACTCAGTTCACCCTACCATCATCCACAGGTTTATCACAGGTCATATCCCTGCTGTTGGGAATGAGTACAGCATGACCCCCCACTTCTGTATGGGAATACCCACAGAATGCAGCATGCTGAAGAGGTGCCTTATGCAGGTGTGTCCCTAGCTGTAAGCATCACCCTGCCAGCATCCAGACCAATGAATTAATATGGACAGGAGCTATTGTCATTAACACCTCTCACAATTACTCTGTCACCCCAGAGGAATCCAGTGGCTCACAGCCTGGGACTGTAGGAGTGACAGAATGCACTGGCCTGCTACAGATGGCCTGCATCACTACCAAATGCCCTACAGTCCTCTGTCAAAGGCCTGTGCCTCACCCGTACTGCCAATGTATGTTATCTCATGGGGTACCAAATAACAACATAACACAGTCCACAGAACACAAATGCAAGGCCATGTCAACAAATCCCAGTAGTATGCCCACCATGTCCTACTGCATGAATTGTGGACCAACCCCTAAATAACACTGTGATGAAGGGACAACTATAGGGATACTTTGCAGATATCATAATGTTAGGAAGAGGATAGAATAGCACAGTGGGGGGTGTAAAGAATGGACGCCATGGAGTATGTGAAGTCTGAAACTCTGATGTGTACCCATACCACCTCTGCCTGCATACTCAGTAATGGGTGGCTACAAACCCACTCGTAAACCACAATGTGAAGGGGAATTGACCAGATATACGAGGTCTGCCTCTGGGTAACCTGGGTGAATCTGTACAGCTGAGAGGTATGGCCACAGCAGGATATGGCCATTCTGTTATGTCGATAGATGTACAAGCAGGGGATCCTCAGCCACCACAGTACCAAGGTGCTGGACCATTTACAAAGATCCATCAGCAAGTGTCTGCAGGTATCCCTCCAGAATGGCATGAGTGTGCAACAATATCTGGGCTGCAGACCACAATACTGGACACAGCTTCATTCATCTTGTATTTCCCAGGAAATAACTGTGAGAAAATAAGTATATCTGTTGGTAGTTGATGACATAATACATCACAGTGTAAAACAGTACATGTTTGAATATCTCTACTAACACCAACCATGTAACACAAGCAGCACAGGCAGCAATAGTTACAGTATCCCACTATCTGTCACCTATTGCGACTCCATATTGTCGACCTATCTACAGATAACCTGCAGAAACAGGTGGCTAGCTGTAGGTGTAGAACACAAAATCCTGCACTGGAGTACAACCTACCTGGAATGGATTCACATACTCAGTACAGAAGGTTATACTGGGCATGCTTCTACACTTAGAGAAATGAAGCCCATGTCTGTCAACAAAATACAGAAGGGCATACTGGGCATGCCCCAAAACTTACAGGACTAAAGTCCATGTCTGACAACAACAGTGGGCTATACATATCTGTCAGTCACAGATGTCTGTGCACAGACACCAGATTGCACACCATTCATGCTTTGCACACACATTGGATAGGAATACTCACACTTATCCAAGGCCAACACACTATAATAGGTCAAACACACACACACAGAGATATAGGGAAGAGAAAGGCAGACAGTGACAAAAAGATTGTTTTCATGAGTCCTGTCCCACCCACCACACATCTACTTGGCCAATATCACATGATGTGCCGATGTCAATCACTGTAAACATTTGCTTTTGGTAGCCCTCAGCACTATAGTGTCTGTGGTGCTTGTGATAACTGTGTAACATGATAGTACCAATCAGTATTCATCTAGCATTTGTATAGCCAGTCCTGTCAAATGTAAAGTTGTGTGTGACTGAGTGTTGTGTGTGTGTGTGTTCCCAGAGGAATGGATTATGGCCCATTGCCACACACAGTGCACTTCCCATAGCCCATGTTAGCACTCATGCTGATGTCAGTTACTTTGAAATAACCCTCTGGCCAGTTATCAGCCCCATAATCTCAGTGGTGCATGCAATAACTGCGTAGTGCTACATACTTACATACTAGTTAGGTAGGAGTTCTAATCCCAGACATGGCAACTGTGAAACTGTGTGTGTGTGTGTGTGTGTGTGTGTGTGTGTGTGTGTGTGTGTGTGTGTGTGTGTGTGTGTGTGTGTGTGTGAGCGTTTGGAGATTAATGATTTTGAAGCCATTCACAGTCACTACACCTTCCATTGCCAAACTTTATCAAGCCTGCTGATGTCAGTCACCTTGAAATACCCATTTGGAGAAAGTCTAGCCCTATAAGATCTGTGGCACATGTGATAACTGCGTAATGTTATAGTGTGACATACTAGTTAGGTAGGAGTTCTAATTTCAGACATGGCAACTGTGTGTGTGTGTGTAAGTGTGTGTGTGTGTGTGTGTGTGTGTGTGTGTGTGTGTGTGTGTGTGTGTGTGTGTGTGTGTGTGTGCGTGTGTGTGTGTGCATGTGTGTGCGTGTGTGTGTGTGTGTGTGTGTGTGTGTAGAGATTAATGATTTTGAGGCCATTCACAGTCACTACACCTCCCATTGCCTTATTTTAGCAAGCCTGCTAATGTTAGTCACCTTGAAATACCCCTTTGGAGAAGGTCTAAACCTGTAAGCTCTGTGGCATGTGTGATAACTGCATAATGCTATAGTGTAACATACTAGTCAGGTAGGAGTTCTAATCCCAGACATGGCAACTGTGAAACTGTGTGTCTGCATGTAAAGAATAATGATTTTGAGGCAATCCCATTGCCCTACTTTAGCAAGCCTGCTGATGTCAGTCACCTTGGAATACCCCTTTGGACAAGGGCTAGCTTTATAAGCCCCATTGTGGGTGTGATAACTGTGTAATGTTGTAGTGTAACAAACTAGTTAGGTAGGAGTTCTAATCTCACACATGGCAACTGCAAAACTCTGTGTGTGTGTAACTGCATAATGCTATAGTATAGCATACTAGTCTGGTAGGAGTTCTTATTCCAGACATGGCAATTGTGAAACTGTGTGTGTGTGTGTGTGTGTGTGTGTGTGTGTGTGTGTGTGTGTGTGTGTGTGTGTGTGTGTGTGTGTGTGTGTGTGTGTGTAGAGGGTAATGATTTTGAGGCCATTCACAGTCACTACACCTCCCATTGTCCTACTTTAGCAAGCCTGCTGATGTCAGTCATCTTGTAATACCCCTTTAGACAAGGGTTAGCCCTATAAGCTCTGTGGCACATGTGATAACTGTGTAATGTTATAGTGTAACATACTAGTTAGGTAGGAGTTCTAATCCCAGACATGGAAACTGTATGTATGTGCAGAGAGTAATGGTTTTGAGGCCATTCACAGTCACTACATCTCCCACTGCCCTTCTTTAGCAAGCCTGCTGATGTCAGTCACCTTGAAATACCCCTTTGGAGTAGGGCTGGCTCTATAAGCTCTGTGGTGCATGCTTTAAATTTGGAACAATGTAGTAGCAGTAACTACACAGGTATTGGTTTGAATCTCATCTGTGAAAAATGTTTATGTGTGTACCTCAAAGATTTTGGACCCATTTATAGCTAGTACACATCTCAGAGCCTGACTTTAGCAGGCCTGCAGATATCGTCCACCTTACAAGTACCTGTTGCCAACCCTAAATCATGTCATGTCAGTGGTGCATGTGGTAAATGCATAATATAATGGTCAGTAAGGATTATTAGATAGAGGTTTGAACTTCACCCCTGGCAAGTGTGATTAAGGCAAAATTATTTGAGGGATCTGTCACCCACTACATCACCCAATGCCAGTATTTACAAGGGCTGGTGATGTTCATCACCTTAGAAGTACCTTGGGACAACATCCATCTAATAAGCTCCATGGTGCATGCAATAAATGCGGTACATTGTAGTAGCAATACATAGCTAGGTAGTGGTTTGAATCTCAGTACTGGTAAGTGTGTGTGTGTATATATGTGTGTCATCAGTATCCTGTGTGGAGGTTGCTGTGATTGTGCAATAACAGGATGCATTGTGTGGTGGGTTTGCTAAATTATTATACTGAGGACCTACTATATGTCACAATGTCCACCTTACAAGGACAACAGATGTCAAACACCAGAGAAGCTTGCGTAGACAATCCATAGCCCTACATGTGACATTATTGATTGGTGAACAATATAGGCAACCCTTGTATTACACAGAGAACACTCTCCACCCATGTCTCATGCACAAACACACTTGGCTAGGCAACAACCACTATATTGGTAGTTCCCTGCATATTGCCTCACAGATAGTAACAACAGTGTGATTGCAGTGGACTACATGCCTGTTGACCACAACAGTGCCACTGACATCAGAAAGTACTGTGATGTGCAACATCTTCTGACAGAGTGTGTGTTATCCAGTAAGTAAAAGAACATGGCACCCTGTTCCATCCCTACAGTAGGCAAATAAATGCTTACAGTGGTCCTTTTACTATGTTTCCCACTGGATGCCTGCAACAACTGTAGAGTCTGCAAATGTAACACACAAAGGGAATACCATGCCTTATACACCTGCCCTGTAATGACAGATGCCACAAACTCCACTAAATACCTGTATCATGCTGTCAATGTAGGTGCAAGCACAACCTCAGTTCCATAGCCAGGTCTCCCTAAATGAGTTCAGGAATGCTACATCAGAAGATAACAATCTGCACACACAACATGCCCTAGAGACCTCAAGCATACTTCCACATGTCAAAGAAAATGCATGTGAAACATGTGCACAACCCAGACACTGTCCATGTTATGGAATATTGATCACATACATGGGAAGCAGTGCACATCACTGGCCACCCACAATAGTAACCCAGATGAGTGAATGGTGAATACAATAACCACCTGTGGGGACAACTCCAGGGACTACACTTCTGAGCCACATTGGAGACCATTGCCATGTAGCCTGATGCCAAGGTATTCCCTTTGCCTAGCCTTGTACAACCGTCAGGCCCATTCACCTACTACACACCTGTGAAGCAATTAACCTATGCATCTCAGTACTGGCAAGTGTATGCGTGTGTGTGTGTGTGTGTGCGTGTGTGTGTGTGTGTGTCTGTGTGTGTGTGTGTGTGTGTGTGTGTGTGTGTGGGGGGGGGTGGAGATTAATGATTTTGAAGCCATTCACAATCACTACACCTCACACTGGCCTACTTTAGCATGCCTGCTGATGTCATTCACCTTGGCATAATCCTTTGGCCATGTATCAGCCATATAAGTTCTGTGGCACTTGTGATAACGGCGTAATACTGTAGTGTAGTAACCTAGTTAGGTAGGGGCTCTAATCTTGTACCTGCCAACTGTGATGATGTGTGTGTTTCCCTGACAGAGTGTGTGTGTCTCCATTAACACCTGGTTTTATGGGCATTCACATGTGCTACACTTCCCTTATCCCTTCTTTAGCACTGTCGCTGATGTCACTCACCTTCAAAGATAGCTTTGGACTGCTCTCCAACATGTAAGCTCTGTGGAGTGTGCAATAACTGCATAATACTGTAATAGCAATACATAGTCAGGTAGGGGTCTGAAACTCAGTACTGGTAAATGTGTGTTTGTGTGTGTCATCAGTATCCTGCTTGGGTGAGTGTGTACTGACAGGATCCATTGCAGTGTGGGTTTTGCTGCATCATTATATTGAGGACTTATATGTCCCATTGTCCACATTACAAGGCCAACAGTTTTCAAACACTGTAGAGATTGTTGTAGACAATCCTCAGCCATAAATGTGTACAGCCAAGTACAATTACTAAATGAATTAGTAAATATAGGCAACTGTTATTTATAATACCCAGTTACCACTCTCCACCTATGGATCATACACAAACACGCTTGGCTCTTTCTGTCTTACACCCTTTCTTTCTTACTTTGTCTCTCTCTCTCTCTCTCCTCTCTGGTGGATGTGGAAATGTACATCTGTTTTGCATAGGCAGCAGCTTGATTTTTGTAAGGAATCCTCATGATCAGCTGATGGCCTGTGCATGAACTGCAGTCCCCCACTTGCTAATTGCATGTGGAACAGCTGTGGTATCATTCCTATAGCCAATTGCATGGGAACACACTCCTATAACTAAGCACTTCATGTGGGTGTAGGCCCTTTTCCTTCACTGTGAGCAGGACTTCATGTGGGAGTTTGAGAAACAGCATCACAGAGGATAGTTGGAAATACCTCTTACAACATGCACTGTGGAGACAGGCGAACAAACAGGAGGGAGATGTTCCACACATGTGGACAGAATGTAAGTATTGCTGTTCTACATTTGAAGTAATGTTGGTTTATCAGGGTTTGTGTGGATATGGCTGTTCTACATGATTTAAAGTCTGGCATGACAGTGTTATGTGGTTGAGGAAACTCTCACCTGTAGGGCTATCTGCAGACTGTCCAGAGTTTGGAGTCTTACATGTGTTGTGTTACTCACACATTTCCTATCTTTAGATATGCAGTAGCATACTCTGATGATTGCAGTCAGTATGTGGTGACATCCATGTGCGTTACTAACTTCATATCCCTCAGAAGAGATATGCCACAACAAACCCTGTTACACCAGGAAATTTCTCAGATTATCACAGCAATATGTCAATATTGACGCTGTGTTTGTGCCTCTGTCCCCCCAAGTATGTCACTCTTTTTCCATATGTTATGCAGTAAGAGGTGCATATGTACAGTACATTATTTACTGACATCATACCTGATAACAAGCCAGTGAGATATCAGACTGCTACACATGTTATGTACTGCAGGCCTCATATTTGAGGACAAAACCTGGACATTCTGTTGTAGTGTGTACAGTAGTGAGGTATGTGTACTTATGGTGACTGTTGACAAGAGTGTGTATTGTGAATATGTTACTTGGCCTGTGTACAGACTGTGGTAGATGTCATTGTTCTTGTTCTTGTTCTGTCTGATGTTGCATGCTGCTCTAGTTTATGGTACCCTATCAGCATACATGTTTGTAGGGCCAGACTGACACATGTCCCATACCACAGTCAGGCATCAGACTACACCATGTATTGGCCCAGTATATGTAGGGTTACTGTGTGAGTGGCTCATATGAGGTTGGTGTTGTTCACACAGTACATATACTGTAATATTACTTAGACTTACCATAATGTGACTGTGACTGTGTTCAGATTGGTTGTGGGTATGCACTTTCATACTGGTGTCTGTTACTCTGTGGTGTTACATGTCTGTAGTGTCTGCTATATTTGCAAGTACATGTGTATTCCCCAATAGGAAACTTGGGTCATTGTTGTGGCAGTCTGCCAGTAGTTTGCACAGTGCTTTGTGAGATGCCTAGCAGCTCAGTGTGTTTAACTAGTGTGATGTTACGTCCAGATATTTGTCAGATGAACTGTTGCCTGGCCACCATAACTGTTGCTTATGTCTGAAAAAGCAGTGGGATTGTGTAAAGATGTATGTCACTAAGTAGTGTGAAGTATGTGGGCTTGGAACCTCTGCTTCTCCAGTTGATATGTGTTAGGACAGACAGGAGTGTGTGAATGCATCAACTGTGTGAGCTTATCTATTCCAGTATTTTTATGATATCCCCATTTACATGGCTGTAAAAATCCACTTTGTCAGGGTTGGTCTACACATCTTGCACTAAAGAGTTCTGTGCAAACCTCTGCACTGACCAGATTGTGCCAGACTGTCCACATGTTTTGGTCATATCTCTGCTGTATTCCACAGGATCATTACTGTGATTTGTGTGGTACTTCACTATGATGATCTTATGATGTCTGTCAGTAACTGATGGTGTACATGTCAGTATCAGAAGTGACTTCCCACACAACATGTCTTTTAGCACAACCCCTGTTACTATAGCAACATTCCATATTTATAACTGCAATACTTACATGACATCCCCTTGCAGTAAGAGGTTGTAACTATTGGTGCTGAGGTATGACTCTGGTACATGTTATGGGCGTATGTATATATATATATATATATATATATATATATATATATATATATATATATATATATATATATATATATATCTTCTTCTTCCAGCTGCTCCCGTCAGGGGTCGCCACAGCAGATCAACTTTTTCCATTTCTTCCTGTCCTCTGCATCTTGCATTGTCACACCAACCGCCTGCATGTCCTCTCTCACCACATCCATAAACCTTATCTTAGGCCTTCCTCTTTTCCTGTTACTTGGCAGCTTCATCCTTAGCATCTTTTTCCCAATATACTCTGCATCACTCCTCAGCACATGTCCAAACCAACGTAATCTTACCTCTCTGGCTTTATCTCCAAACCTTCCAACCTGGGCTGGCCCTCCAATATACTTATTCCTAATCCTGTCCATCCTCGTCACACCCAGTGCAAATCTTAACATCTTCAACTCTGCCACGTCAAGCTCTGACTCCTGCCTTTTTGTCAATGCCACTGTCTCCAACCCGTATAACATAGCTGGTCTCACTACCCTCTTGTAGACCTTCCCTTTCACTCTTACTGGTACTCGTCTGTCACAAATCACTCCTGACACTCTTCTCCACCGACTCCTACACACACACACACACACACACACACACACACACACACACACACATACATATGTATATATATATATATATATATATATATATATATATATATATATATATATATATATATATATATATATATATATATATATATATATATATATACACATATACATACATACACACACCCACACCCACATATATATGTTGGATACAGAGTGGTTTAAGGCAGTTTTGAACAGCTTTAAGTGGGTTTGCATGGGTTTGCCCGACTGTAAGCACTGCTAATGTACGGTTAAATGAATGGTCACTTACACCAATTAGGCTTCACTTACCAGAGTGCAAATCTACTTAGCATTCATATTTAAGCAATGCTCACCTGCTAAGCATGGCTCAGCCCTTATAACCAATGATCACATTCCAGTCTGATGAAATAGCACAGTAATGACATCTTTAATAAGTGTATTCAATTCCATGTACATAACATGCTTATATATTACATTAAAAAGGTGTGGTCTGCACTGTTGTGGGAGAAGAGGGTAGATTCTGCCCTTCTGAGCTGGGAGTTTCTTGTTAAAGGCTTATTGTGCCTGCTTATTTGAACTGTTTTATTCTGAAATTGGTACGCCTTGTTTGCTGTAGCATAGACTAGATTCAGACCTGCAGAATCTAGCTTTATTTGTATAACTTGAGCACTAATCCAGGCCATATTTTTTGAAGAAGGAACCCCTGCACCCTAGTGGCAGGAGTGTGCAGTTAGAACTTGTCTGATCAAAGACTGCTGGAACAGGTCTCCATTTTTAGCTTTTTATTAGTTAATTGGTTAATTTGTTTAACTCTGTTTGCTCATTTGCTACTGTTATATTCAAAAAAATACAAGCTATGCAGCGCCACTTAGCTAGGGTTAAACTATTCCCGGCACCATAAATTCTGCTCTTCAAAATTTCCTTTAGAACTAGCCAGTTTTTTTAGTTTTAGCACTGAAATCTGTTTCTTTGAGCTGAGCGCTTGTTCAGAACTCGTTGTAAGCACTAAATAAGCTACAAATTACTACAACACTCAACTTTCCTCATTTGTCTAGAGGAAAACAGTTTTTAGTACTTAATAAATAAGCACCTATACAGGCATGTCTAAGGGTCAGCTCCTGGTGTTTCTCATGTCAACCTGATGAATCTGGGCATCTTGGGGCAATGCAGTAATTGCCTCATGTACACTGGCAACCCTCTCCTCCTAGCACCCAACACTACAACCTGTTAGAGATTCACTTATATAGTCAAACTGGAAGCAAAGCTCTCTTCACCCAAGACTGGACTAGACAGTCAAGAGGAGAAGGTAAACACTTGCACCACACCACACTCATCACATAGTCCCTCAAAACCTACACCACCAAAGCACACACATAGAAACATAAAACACACACATACATCCATGGAAGCCCTCAATAAAAATCTGCCCAGGCAACAGAGATCCAAAGCAGAAATGCAAGCAACCTCTACCCCTTAACACAACCCAAATGACTCCTGGCCCACAAACTCAGCGTGCTACTCAGCCATAGCCCATAAGGCGTAACAATGTACCCAACACTCTAGTCATAGGTGACTCTATAGTCAGGAACACTGATGTTCCACTCACCAGGCTAAACAAGGAGAAAGTTACTGCCAACTGCCTGTCGGGCACCAGGATCCGCCACATAATGCATGGACTCAGTTCACTCTACAACAAGTACAAATATGACTCTGTCATTGTCCATGTCGGTGTGAATGACCTGAGATGTACCTTTTTGGACTACATGAAAAGAGACATGGAGGAGCTCTCGGATCTTGTAGCCCAGGCAGGTATGACCCTAGCCCTGAGTAGCATCCTGCCATCACCCAGAATGATACCACAGTACAAGGACAAAATGATTGACTTCAACAATTGGCTAAACTTCTGGTGTCATTCTAACGGGATCCAGTATCTGTCTGCCTGGGGTGACATGTTCAACAGAACATGATACTTTGCCAGAGATGGCCTGCACCTTTCACCCTTGTGATTCGGGATACTGGCTAAGGCTCTTGCCACCCTTATAGTGCCTATTTATGCAAGGTTCAAATGACAAATTCACCACCGTAACAGGTTCAAGCAAGCAAAATCTGAGGGTAATGCTACTCAATGCTAGAAGTCTAAACCTCAAAATGCACTCACTCGAGGCACTCCTTAAAATGGAGAACATCGACATCTGTGAAGTGACAGAGACCTGGTTCAAGGCTCCCTGTATTACCAGGCTATAATTCATACCACACCTTTTGGCCACCTAACCTGGACTGAAACACTAAAGGCGGTGGTGTGTCCAAATTCATTAAGGATATCCACACCTCCAGGCTAGTTGCTCAGCATAATGCCTCCAAGATTATCCAAGTGCATCTAACTCTGGGCAAGATGACAATCCAAACTGTAGCTTGCTACAGATCCCCCACCATGCCTCAGGATTCCCTCTCCTGATTTCTTGATACGCTGGAAAATATTAAGGTACAAACCAACACCCTAATAATGGGTGATTTCAACTACCCCACCATTAACTGGGAAAACTACTCATGTACCAACTCTTTTGCTCAACGTTTTCTGGAATTCATAAATTCCAATGCCTTGGATCAACTTATCCACACCCCCATCAGGGGCAGCAATATCCTAGGCCTGGTAATTACCAACATGGGTGACTAGTGGCAAACTTCATGACACCCATTCAGATGGACAATAGAAGTACGACTGCTGAATCCTACACAAATGCACTTTATAAGCACTTACATGAGTGCAAGGATCGTGCTATCCCTAACAGAACCAAGATGCTATCCTCCAAAAAAAGGAAGCCAATCTGGTGGTGCCCTGCCATAAACAAACTCTACAACAGAAGAAACAAACTGTTACAAAAAAGAGTAAAATCTCATGATTGGAGGAACTCCCTGATCAACCTCAAGTAAAAAGATGAGATTCCTCATAAAATACTCCAAAGCTAGTTACAAAAACAACATCACAACTGATACTAAAGACAACCACAAAGCATTCTATAGCTATGACAAGAATCTCAATGGTAACCCTCAGATCTGCTCAGAGTTACAGCACAATGGCACTAAATATACAGAACCAACTGATATTGCCAACATCCTGGCGGATAGGTTCAGTGCTAACTTTACCCCCCTCTCACCCCCTAAAGAGCCCATCTCTATACCAGAAGAATACAAAGTTCCTATAATCATGGCTGCACAGGTAAAAACCACACTCTCCAAAGCTAAGAACACAGCATCCATGGGACCTGAAAACATCCCAGGCTGTGTTCTACACGAACTACAGAATGAACTGGCACCCCACATAAGTACCATGTTCAATCATAGCCTCACCTCAGGCTTTGTGCCCACTGAATGGCACACAGCAATAGTTATCCCACACCACAGAGGGAAGGCCACCATGGACCCCAGGAACTACCGCCTAATGAGCCTGACGAGCCTGGTCTGCAAGGCCATGAAACATATCATCATGGAACTTATAAACAAAGACATTGGTAATCTCCAAACTCTAGACCCCACCCAGTTTGGGTTTGTAAGAGGTAAATCATGTCTCCTAAACCTGATAGACTTTTTTGAAGCAGTCACCATAGCCATAGATGAGGGTAAGGTGATTCACACAGCCTATCTAGATCTCGCCAAGGCTTTCAACATTATCCCCCACTCTGGAATTAAAGATAAATCCACTAAACTAGGTATAAATCCCTATGTCACAAGATGGGTTACCAACTGGCTCACTGACAGAACCCACACTGTCAAAGTAGCAGACTCCAAATCCAACTTCAGACCAGTGACAAGTGGAGTGCCACAGGGTTCATTCCTGGGTCCTCTCCTGTTTAGTATCTACTTCTCTAAAGTACAGGCTAACACAGAAGGTCTTTGGCTAATGAAGTTTGCAGATGACTGCAAACTAGGAGCCATAATCAAAACTCCTAACGATGTGGACATCCTAGAAAAGGGCCTCACTGAGATAGATGCCTGGTGTCAAAGCCATGGCCTCAAGCTCAGTGCCGAAAAGTGCATTGTCATTCCATTTGGTAAATCTCTGTACCTATGAACTACCACATAGGTCATAGTCTACTTAACACCGAAAGTGTTATAAGAAACCTTGGGACACAGGTGGGCAGTAGTCTCTCATTTGATAATCACATCACCACAGTAGTCAGGAAATCCTTCTATGTGGCACATCTCTTCAAAAATGGTTTCTCACCCAAGAAAAAAGAGGTCATTGTTCCCCTCTACTCGTCACTCATTAGACCCATTATAGAGTACAACTCCCCTTTTGGTATGTACCTCACAAGACATCTACTACAACTGGAAAGGCCGCAGAAATCCCTCACAAAGAGGATTAGTGGCCTCAAACAGATGCCCTAAGCAGACCGTCTCAAAAAAAGCTTTACTATGTTGCATATCACCTACTCAGAGGCGATCTCTGCCCAACATACAAAGCTATATCAAATCCAGAGCTGTTGGACATGCTCCACTTAAAGAAATCCCAGTCCCTCTGAGTTACACACTCTAGGGACCTAAACCTTGTCACCACAATAAACAGAACATACTGCAGGGATAGATTCTTGTTGCAGAGAATTCCCCATACTCTGGAACAAACTACCTATCTATATCAAACAAAGCTCCTCATTAACACTCTTCAAGAAAAATCTTGATGATTGGATGTGAAATAGGAAATCCACCCAGGGGATCACTTCTGTGGCTCTGCTCGACAGGCACAAAGGAAAATAATTTTCTTGGGTGGTGAAAGCCATGGTACCTTTTTGGCTAGGCTTGTATAGGACCTAAGGCCAATAGCCTAGTACCTACTTATGAACATATGTGCTGTCATCACAGTATCAAGGGGTGTGAATATACTGTCTGGGACACCTGAGTATATATGGTTAGTACAACAATCTTTTCCTTTTGTATGTGTTTCATACAATGGGTAGTATCCCAGGTTATATGCGGTCTCACTTGCATGTATTGTATCATTACATTATTACTGTTAACAGTGCTTTCCCAAGTAAGAGTAGATTGCATATTGTAGTACTGGAACCATACACCCCTGCATGCAAAGCTGGACACTGAGTACTGACTATCGTGTTCTTGGTGTGTGAGCTGTGTGTTATTAAGTACTTGCTACTGGATATTGATCTGATATGTGGATATTAACTGTAGACTACTATGTGTATAGGACATGTCGTTGAGGGCTGCTGTCATGTTGTAATGACATACCTATCAGTGTCAGACGTCTGTCTGTCAAAACATTAATCCTAAAGCATTCCCCGTTGGCTAGCTGATTTCTGTCTGTCCTCTGTACAGATGTGCAGATGTCAGGTATCCATTTTGGCTGCTCACAGGCAATCTATGCTTGACTGACACTGACATGTCTGCCCAGCTGTGTTATGAATGCCACAGCTAGGAAACTCCACCCTGTATGCACCACATGCCATGGATACCTCAACTAGACTACCACAGTCAAAAGAACACTCTTGCGTACAGGTCTCCAACCCAGACACTGGTCATGTTATGTAATATATGTTGCATACATGACAATTGGAGCACCTCACTGGCCCTCTGCAAGAGACAACCAGATGATTGGATGTTGCATTTAACTGTCAACTTGAGGATCACTCACGTGGCATAAGTTGATAGATGGCCTGTTGACAAATGTCAGGTGGCATGATACCACTGGCAATACCCAGATTTGCTCTGAGCTACTGCACAATGATACCTCCTATACCAAGCCAAAAGGTATTGCCAATGTACTGGCAGACAGATTTAGTGCCAACTTTACCCCCCCAGGGACCAATCACAATACCTGTAGATTGCTAGGCACCCAGTATTATTGCTGCACAGGTTAAAACAGCACTGTCCAAGGCCAAGAATACAGCTTCTGTGGGACCTGACAATATCCCTGGCTGTGTTCTACATAAACTACAGAGTGAACTGGCACCACAACTGTGTGCCCTGTTCAATCACAGCCTCATCTTGGGCTTTCTCCTTACCTAATTGTGCACTGCTACAGTCATACCTCTCCACAAAGAAGGAGCAACTACAGATCCTGGGAACTTTTGCCCCTTTAGCCTGATGAGTCTGATATGCAAAGGTATGGAACACATCATCATGGACCTAATAAACAAGGATATAGGGACTCTCCAAACTCTGGATCCCACACAGTTTGGCTTTGTGAAGGGTAGATCATACCTGCTCATCCTGGTCAACTTTTTGAGTCTGTCACCAGAGCTGTGGATGAAGGCAATGTGGTTCATACAGCCTACCTTGATCTGGCCAAGGCTTTTATGCCATTCTCCACTCAGGAATCATAGAAAAACTCACTAAGCTAGGCATCAACCCCTGTATCATTAGGTGAGTTGCAAACTGTCTCACACATTGAAGCCACAATGTGAAAGTAGCTGACTCCAATTCAGACTGCCAAGGAGTCACGAGGAGTCCCACAAGGTTCGGTCCTGGGTCCTCTCCTGTTTGGTATCTACTTCTCTGAAGTCCAGGCCAATACGAAAGGACTTTGGCTGACAAAGTTCATAGATGATTGCAAGTTAGGAGCTATTATTAACTTCCCAAGTGATGTTGGCATCCTGCAGAAAGGCCTCACTGCGACCAACGACTGGTGTCAGAACCATGGCCTTAAGCTCAATGCCAAAAAATGTTGTCATCTCCTTTGGGAAAAACTTGGTTCCCAAGAATTACCACATCAATGGTAGTCCACTGAACACAGACAGCATTTATAAAAAGTTCCTCACAAAGATAATCCTAGGCCTACAGTTGTTTTATATGGACAGACTCAAAAAAACTCCAACTATTGTCTGTCTCATATCACCTACTTAGAGGCGATCTCTGCTTGACTTACAAAGTCATGTCTGACCCAGCTCTGTTAGAAATGCTACATCTAAAGAAATCCCAGTCCCTCCGCACCACACACTCCAGAGACTTCAACCTCATTACCATAAACAACAGAACATACTAGAGGGACAGGTTCATAACCCAGAGACTGCCCATGCTATGGAATAGACTTCCCATACATGTCAAACACAGCACCTCACTGGCCCTTTTCAAGAGAAGTCTTGAGTGGATGGGAAATAGAAAATTCACCCTGGGATCACTCCAGTGGCTCTACTCAACATAGGCATTGGGAACTAATGGGTGGCATGATGCCAGGGTAATCCTATGGGCTAGGCTTGTAAAGGCTCCAGGGCCATTAGTCAAGTACACACCTTTGAACCTGTGACCCCACATCCCCTACTCTTCTTATCTCTCCATGGACAATATCCTGGTACGGGTCTATATGACTTCATCGACATGTCATTACAGCGACAGTCAGTACTTCGACACGAAATCATCGAACAGTCAATTTAGCGAAAGTTCAAATAATCGACAATGTAAGTGGATGCTGCAGCAATAAATGTCAAGTCTGTTACAGAAATAAATTAGCAATACACAAATACAAGTTCTGAGCAAATAGAGAAGCAGTTTAGAATGTAAATACTCATGTTAGTAGCAGCGATACGTGCTCAGCACCGAAGAAAGATGGCGAACGTACACCAGAGTAGTCCAGGGGAGATAGGATCCATGTACCACACTGTAGATTCTCAAAGAATGAAGCCCATGTTAATAATAGACAACTATCTTTATTATCTAGAGCATAAGGGATAGTAGACGATATTGGTCTTGTAAATACAAAATGGCACAGCATTGCAAGGGTAGGGCTGTTACTGTGTACTTGCCTGATGGCGATAAATTGCAGAAATCTGTTGCTCATTCACATGCTGCAGACCTAGGAGAAATAGAACGCTATGTTGTATGTAGTGATTTGAAATGTAGGGCTAGCATGGCTAGAGACACTCCATCACTCATAGTGGACGATGCTTTAGCATCAACCTCCTTAGCCACCATTGATTGTTTACCTAATAGATCAGCACTCTTACAACAGGTGAATCGCGTTGCAAGGCGTTTTCAAATGGCATTTATGCATTCTGCACTTTCCTTTATTTATTTATTGTTGACGTCCATTAAATGTATGCGACGTGTTTTCTGTTTACATTGTGTGCTGCATTCACAGTATAAAGACAGTATACAATATGGTACAGTATTGTTTTGTTTCTCATGTCGGGTTGTCGGGCAAGTGAATGTCGCTTATTTGAAATGTCGATGTTATGACTAGTCGGTGATTTCGTGTCGCTGTAGTGAATGTCGATGTAGTGACATGTCGATGAAGTCATATAGACCCCCAGGTACACACCTAGGAACAGCTGTACCTATGGTCCCCAGTACTGAAAAATGTGTCAGTGTGCATTGCTGAGAATAACAGTGTCTGTTTGTTTGTAAACCTGCAGCTGATAATACCCTGAGGACCTTCTCACACACTACACCCCCCATTGCCATAGTTAGAAATGGCTTCTGCTGTAACGGACATTAAATGTACCTTGTTACACTCTTCACCCTATGGGCTACCTGGAGCTTGCAGTACCAGCACAACACTGTTGTACAAATGGGTAGATAAGCATGGGTTACCCTCTGAGTCCTGGCAAGTGTGTGTATGTATGCACATTTGTATATTTTTAGAATGCAGCATTCTGAGGCCACATTCTCCAAATACAATATACCTGGCCATACAGTATAAGCATAGTGATGTTGCTGACCTTAGGAGAGCCATGACAAAGCCATCACCCTACTATCCCTGTGACATGTGGAATAAATGCATATCCCTGAAGTACACTGATGAGATAGACAAGGGGTTGTATTGCAGTCCTAGTCAATGTGTGATTGTGGGAATGTCAGGGTATTATCATGGGTTTTAGTGAGTAAAGTATCCAATGTGTAGTGTGGGTGCTGTGTATATTGTCTTTGCACTACAGTGCCCCCAGTACATGTTCCCAGGTCCACTATATGAGGAACACTGTCACCATCAACCATGCAGGTAACTGATTACACTATCCAGACCAATGATGCATGTGCAGTGTGCAAATTATCTGTAACAGAATAGACTCACTGACAAGGTAGTAAACACTGATAAACCCAGGTCTCTCAGATGTGTCTATGACTGTTATGTGTTTGTCAATGTGTATATGACAGTATGACATACTATGTATTGTCCATTAATACCCAGTACATCCCAGTTACCATACTGTACAAGGCCTGGTGATGTTCCTCACTTAACAAGAGACTCGGGACCCACCTCATCTTAAAAGCTGTGTGGTATGTGCAATTAAGACCAAACACATTAGTAGCAATAAGTACATAGGTAGGGGTTCTACTCTCAGTGTTGCCAAATAAGTGTGTGTATATGAAGGGATCTACTTCATTTTGCTGAAAATACATGTCCCAGGAGGTCATCTTTCCAAGAACTGACTGGCAAATGCTAAAATGTCAAAGGAATCATGTCATGGAAATTCATTCCATCAAAACTAGTTGTAGATGTGTAAATGCCCTCTTCCCCACTGTATAGCTGCACAGCAATACTGGAGTTAGTATATATATAGTTGGCTGTCAATGTTGTGGACACAGCCACCCTCATTGGGGTTATTGTTGTGTGTATCCCCACTCTTAGTCTGCTGTAATACTGTACAGTGCATGTTAACAGGTTAAATAGTTGTCACTCACACTATGTGGGGCTCTACACCACCCCACACCTTCCAAAGTGTTGGGCTGTGCCACCCTTACCAGCTCATCTATGTTTACCAATGCCGGGATTGCACTACATTGGGGAAGGGGACATATACCCTGCCAGTACCATCATCGATGGCATTAAAGTAGCAGACTGATTATTTATTGATGTGATGTTTTGCCTATTATGTCTTGGTGGAATTAAATAGGCTAAAATGGGTTCAATGCAAAATTAAGTACATCCATGTGTACAATATTCTCTGTGTATTGCATTAACACCAAAGCCTCTGTCTGTGTTATACACAAACATGTGGTGTGTCCCACCCAGTACACTTACCATTGTCCACTGAAGAAGGGCTGCTGACATCAGCCAACATGCACTCACCTGTATACACCCCTCAGACCTATTAGCCACGTGGCACATGCAGTAACTGTTATACAGACCTGTTACTTGTGTTCAGCTATACCCAGGATATGACACAGTCAATGTGTCTCCACAGTGCCATACCCCTGTAGAAAACAACAGCAGACCAACATCCTGCTGACACATAGACACCTACAACACATGCTGAATACATTATGGAGATCACTATCAGTCAGTGTTAATAACAGCTATAATGCATCATGGCTGGACAGCTACACATCCTGACATGTAAGCATTAAACCTTCCTGCTGAAAACATGTTACACACCATTACATTATTACACCTTAGTACATTCACCCTGTGCATAAGAAGCATATTAGTCTGGCCTTACATTGATGGCATGAATGACAGGGATGCGGCACAGGTATCATCATATGCACAGGGTGTGTTGTGGGTGTGACAGAGACCTAGGTTGAGCCGTTTGGTTGGAATTATGTGTGTGTGCTAGGGGGTTTCATTATTAATTGGGCTGTGCAGATGTGGTGTTTGTAGGTATGGAGGTGCCCTAGCTATTTTGGTGATATGTGTGTGTGTGTGTGTGTGTGTGTGTGTGTGTGTGTGTGTGTGTGTGTATGTATGCACACAGTATGGCCATGTGGCTGCCCTATACAGGGGTTTGTTGGACAGCTGCAGGTCATACATGGTAGGGTGTGCAGTTCACTGTCTCCAGCCACTGACATGAGAACTGTGCCTGCCAGAGGTTCCACAGGCACTACTGGGTAGAAGGCCAGATATGATACTCTCCTCTGATAATGACAAATGTCTGCTAGATCTATGTCCCTGTTCGGACTGGCCAAGGCCACATGCACATGACCTGCTGTGTTGTGGTGTGGACAACTCCCCCCCTGCAGTGCTGGTACTGCCACTACGGGAGCAGCTCTGACTTGTTGCACATCCAATTAGACCTCAACTTGGTGTTGCTGACCTATATCCACGTGGCTGTCACCCTATCCCACTATATGCTCTAACAGAGACATTGCATGGTTGAGAATTCCCACCATCTCACCCAGACATCTATCCAGGACCTCTGCAAAATAACGGTGGGCACCTATGAGATCATGGATGTTGTCAATAACAGCAGAATGAGTAGCCTTCTGGAGCCTCAGACCCTGTCTGGTATAACGTTCCATACATGCCTGTGCCTCCATTATGGCCCGAAACATGAGTCTGGTGACACCTGCTGTGGCACTTCTTCCAGGGACATGATGTCCAGCAGCCCTCCTATGAGCACTCCTGTACATCTGCCTGTGTGGTACCTCACTGGTCATCCAGCTATGGCTACTGCATCCCGTCCCATGCCACCACCCGCCAACTGTCCCTCATCTATGTATAGCCAATGTGACTGTGTATGAGGGATGGGGTGGATGACAATGGGATGTCAACCGATGGCACAGCTTCACCCACTGACAACCCCACCTGTGCTTCACCATATCTATCATCATTGTCAGAGTCTGTATGGAAACTAACATCAGTTTGTCTGCAGGAGGGACCCTGACCCACCTCACCACCTGTGAGGGGAAAATAGAAAATGTACTTTAAGACCTGTACATCATTGCTTACCTCTACACACACACACACACACACACACACACACACACACACACACACACACACACACACACACAAACTTACAGGTGAGGTGGCACAAAGATATTACACAGACTTCTCATTAACAAATGCAAAAAGTAACAAACAAGTGAAAACAAAAACCAGAAGACAAAATTACCCTGTACTTGTGAATGCCAAGGGAATTCTTGTATAGTCCACACTTGTAAATTCTCCACACTCAAATGGCTGCTGTAGACAGAATCCAGGACAAAATCAGTTATGTTAGATGCTAAATAAATGTCCACAAAGAGGTCCTATGCGACAAAATATCCATATGAATCAAGTAGTAAAAATGTTTTCTCCAAAAGCTTTATTGAACCAATACTGAAAAGCGCTTTTCGTCCCACTAATAGTGGGACTTCTTCAGACAAACAGATTCTAACAAAAAACAAGGTTTAAATACTGGTTTTGGCGCCAAAAAGGTACTGTTGCTAGGTTACAGTTCTGTGCTTCAATTAGTTAAAGGTATAGTGTCCTAACAACTAATGAGGTGAATCTATGAATGAATTTAAAACAAAATCAACAAAACTTCAGAACCATTAAAAAGATTAAAAGCATCGTTAAGATGTCATTATTACAGTATCTGAATAAATACTAAATATAAAACAAATATAAATATCTATAAAGTATATATGGTAATACAAATCACATCTATATGTTACTACATGTTTCAGACTAAGGAATGAGCAGTAACAAACAAAAACCAATATGTACAAAAGTTACTCAGCTTGAGCACTGAATACATATATAAATAAATCATATCAAAGAATTGAGTAGTTACAAAAAAGAAAGGAAGTAATTGTGGGAAATTGCTACTGAAAGATGGTACAAAGTCACATTAGAACTACAATAGTCTGGTCAGAATCCCACCTAAAACACATACCTAACTACAAAGTCTAACAAGAGTCATACATATATGTTCAGGATATACAGTGACACCCGAACAAAGAACTATTAGATAGTGCAATTAATGTAGCCAGGTCATGTAGAAAGTATGTGTATTGTAATTGTAAAAGAAATATGGTAAAAATATATATGCTAACATGTAAACGATAAATTTAAAATCAAACAGCAACTAGTAAACCTATGTAAAGGTAAAATGCAAGGTTACTAAGGACAAATTACTCCATAAGTGCCCGGTAATGTACAGAAATTCACTTCGAAAACAAAGCAAGCAAACCCCCCCCCACAAGAGTATATAACATGACAATGGTATATATCAACGTCGTATGCTTCTCAATTTCAGTAACGGATATAATGTGATAGTCTCATTAAGGCCTGCGGGGGCATTGGCATGGCACCTAATCTGCCAAAAAAGTTCTAGTACTTCCAACAGGACTTCAAAGGGTCCTTCACGGCTGTCAGGTGATATGGTATCAATTGCTTTAAAATTGAAATTATGACTAGGGTTGTCAATAATATGTTTAGCAAGTGCATTCTCTGTTTTCTTTTTCTTAATTGCGTATAGGTGTTCGTAGACCCGTTCTTGTAGTTTCCTGTCAGTTTTTCTAAATAAAATGGACAAGCCTGGCACTGTGCCAAGTAAATTACTTTGGTTGACAAGCAGTTGAATTTATATTTGAGGTCATATGTAATGTTCCTTACTGTGAATGTCTGCCCTGTAATCATATGTGCACAATAATTACACATATTGCACTGATACATACCCACTCTCTGTGTTCCTAGTGACACATTGTTTTGTAATATCTGTTTCAAGTTTCTCCCTTTTGTCCAGACAATCTTTGGCTTAGGTGGTAATTTTTTACTCAGAACACCATCGTTAGATATGATGTTCCAATTTTTATTAATGATGAGAGAAATAAAGTTACTGTCTAAGCTATAGGGAGTAATAAAAGAAATATTGATATACATGGGTTCACTAGTACTTGAAGTCCTGTTGGAAGTACTAGAACTTTTTTGGCAGATTAGGTGCCATGCCAATGCCCCCCCAGGCCTTAATGAGACTATCACATTATATCCGTTACTGAAATTGAGAAGCCTACGACGTTGATATATACCATTGTCATGTTATATATTCTTGTGGGGGGGGGTTTGCTTGCTTTGTTTTCGAAGTGAATTTCTGTACATTACCGCGCACTTATGGAGTAATTTGTCCTTAGTAACCTTGCATTTTACCTTTATATAGGTTTTCTAGTTGTTGTTTGATTTTAAATTTATCGTTTACATGTTAGCATATATATTTTTACCATATTTCTTTTACAATTATAATACACATGCTTCCTACATGACCTGGCTACATTAATTGCACTATCTAATAGTTCTTTGTTCAGGTGTCACTGTATATCCTGAACATAAATGCATGACTCTTGTTAGACTTTGTAGTTAGGTATGTGTTTTAGGTGGGATTCTGACCAGACTATTGTAGTTCTAATGTGACTTTGTACCATCTTTCAATAGCAATTTCCCACAATTACGTCCTTTCTTTTTTGTAACTACACGATTCTTTGATGTGATTTATTTATATATGTATTCAGTGCTCAAGTTGAGTAACTTTTGTACATATTGGTTTTTGTTTGTTACTGCTCATTCCTTAGTCTGAAACATGTAGTAACATATAGATGTGATTTGTATTACCATATATACTTTATATATTTTTATATTTGTTTTATATTTAGTATTTATTTAGATACTGTAATAATGACATCTTAATGATGCTTTTAATCTTTTTAATGGTTCTGAAGTTTTGTTGATTTTGTTTTAAATTCATTCATAGATTCACCTCATTAGTTGTTAGAACACTATACCTTTAACTAATTGAAGCACAGAACTGTAACCTAGCAACGGCACCTTTTTGGCACCAAAACCAGTATTTAAACCTTGATTTTTGTTAGAATCTGTTTGTCTGAAGAAGTCCCACTATTAGTGGGACGAAAAGCGCTTCTCAGTATTGGTTCAATAAAGCTTTTGGAGAAAACTTTTTTACTACTTGATTCATATGGATATTTTGTCGCATAGGACCTCTTTGTGGACATTTATTTAGCATCTAACATAACTGATTTTTTCCTGGATTCTGTCTACAGCAGCCATTTGAGTGTGGAGAATTTACAAGTGTGGACTATACAAGAATTCCCTTGGCGTTCACAAGTACAGGGTAATTTTGTCTTCTGGTTTTTGTTTTCACAGGCTTCTCATTACCCAACTGTCAAAATGTATGACATATGGCACTAAACAACATGAACTGCAGCTATACCCAGTCCCTGTTACCAACATTATGCATCTCTGTGATGCGTGAGTTGTGTTAGTAGGTGATGATCCATCCCAAGGAACACACTGCACCCATGTACACAGTATTGCTGTGCACCTGTTCAGCACCTTCCCATGTACTGTGCACCATACCTCACAAATGTACACACCATTGCTGAATGTGTATATGTGTGGCAGTCATGTTTACTCTGTTGCTCACAGCCCCTATGTGTTTGTCTGACACATACTTGGGTTGATATGAGGACATATGTCAAATAGTGAATGCCTGACATCTGATTTGCAGATCTAATCATCAGCAGTACATGTATGATCAATAAAATCCAATTATACTGACAACCATCGAAGCTTACTTTGGCTAGGAGGTGTGTACACACCCTTATTGACATGCTTCCCTCTTCCCTGATATGCCATGGAGTCACAGTACTGCATATGTTAACATTACACACATTTGATATGTGACATATGACCTGTGCAGTCAAATGCAGTATCAAACAAATGTGTTAGTTGTGCAGATGTTGATTCGGATGCATACAATATGTGGGTTGCATAAGTGTGCACACCATTAACATGATGGTTTGTTGCAGCTCCTGTTAAGTGAACTACAGCAGTCACCATTCCTGGATGGTGTATACTAGCATGGCCCATCTTCACTTGCCATTATTTGGTCACTCTGCCCTACAAATGTCCCCCAACTCTGCCAGATTGCAAGGTCAGCTCATGTGCCCAGACCTTGTAGGTCACGCAGTGCCTTCACTATTGCTGTGGAGTGAGGGTTCTGTCTGGCACAATGCATGACCTTGACTATGTTCAGATACAGCCATACTTAGTGAGCTTTGGATGTATGATTCAGTTCACTGTTGTGTTTCAGGATGACACCCCTCTCCATCCTCCTCTTTTTTGCAGATGCTTGTCAACTATGGGCCACACATGAGTGCCATTTTGCAGTGTCCCAAATTCAGAACACCATGTCTACCAGCATAGTTCCTGCTAATGAATAGCAAAGCTAAAGGTGTCCACTGGCACTAGCAAGACACAGATGGGGATGGTGGGCCTGAAGTACAGAGAGGTGTTGCTTGTGAAGCACATGTATCTTTATTAATACTGTCTGTAGGTTTCAGCCTTGGTGTCGTACACCATTACACATTGCAACACATGTCTTTGGGAGACTTGATGTTATGCATATGCTACCTGTAGAGAGCCCTGGATGATGACTTCTGTGGAACAACTCTTCCACCTGATTACCTTAACCCATAGGCCACACATATGCAGGGTCCAGGTAATTGTCGACAGAGGTATTGCACAGGCAGTACTTGCAAGAAATTCCTGCAAGTCCCTCAGTGTTGCTGCATGTGTCTGGGCAGCCTATGTGACCAGTTTGCAACATATGATGTCATCTGTCTTGGTTAGGAATCTGTTTATTTTCTACATTAATGGTGTCCTATACTTCATCATCACATACATGCTTGTCTGCACAGTTTGCCATGGTATATGCAATAGCGAGGTAAGGCTATGTCTCCCACTACTTAGTGCTACCTTTTGGATATGGGATCCATTTCATGGTTTGTAAGATGTGTGCACGCCACAGCTGCCTCTGTTGCAGGTGAGTGGGCAAATGTCATGGACATACTTCTTGGACAGCAGACCATTACTTGGTGTGACATTGAGGACCCGTACTTAATGGAAGGTGCATACTCAAGATGAGTGAATGCTGCAGTACCTCAAAAGATGCTTCCACAATATGTTACTTGGAGTGTGTGCACACATATGCTTCCATTGTTTGTTAAGGTATGTATTCCCCATATTTGTTGTTGTAACATAGGATTCCATCTTGCACATTCATTGCTCATGTTAGGATCACATTGCAGGTTGTAGAAGTTGTGGAATGTGGTATTCTGATATGCCGTTGCATAGATCTGTAACAGTTGCCATTGTAATACTGGTATATGCACTGTTGCAGCCACTGTATAAGTCTAATGTTTCAGACATGTCCCTACTGTAGGCCATTTGTCCCACCATTATGTTTATCTCTGTCCACACATCTTGCACTGACAGTTTGCTAGTCATACTGCAGGACTCTTACATACCCTTCAGATATGCCACCATGGTGACCACTGTGATGCAGTGCAGTTAACAGCAACAATAAGTGAACATGTACAGCATGCATTATGGGTAGGTGTGTTAAATGTGTGCATGGCAAATTACATGGCCGGTGTATTGGCAAACCTGAACAAAAGACCTCCATACTCACCAACTACAGGCTGCTTCCCCAAAGGTATATCAGAGGGACCTACATAGTTGTGTGAGAGATGTGTTGTCAGTAGCCACACCTGTGGCATTGGTACAGGGTGGGAGCAGCATTTCAGTACATCAACAGTGCAAACCAACCATACTACAGATTATGCACATCTGTTCATTACTACACTGTAGCAACAGACTATATTATCTGACATCTGCATGAAGACACTTTACAGATGAAGATGGATAAGCAACAGTGGTCTACTAATGTGCCCTGGGACCTTACCTGCACATTCCTTGTCCATTGTGTGGGTAGCACTCACCTCCACAATGCTATCTTCAGATGCTTGACTTGGCTGGCGGGCAGGTGCCCCAAGGCTGTCAAGGAGCTCCTCAACATGTGTCATTGGGGACTGGATGGCATGACCTCCACCTGTGGCTAGCTGGTCCCTCCTAACTGCAGCAGCACGCTGACGGGCATGGCAGATGAGGTCAGTGCTACGATGTCGCACCTGCTCATAACTGCAGTTATGCAGGCTGACATCATTTACCCTGTGGACGAGCTCATTCCACAGGGTAGTCCTCTCTTGCAGATCATGGGCCGTATGCCCAAAGAGGGTTCCATGGTGATGCACCATGAAGTTGATGAGTATGTTATTCTCCTGTGGCACAGGTATCATCATATGCACAGGGTGTGTTAGGTGGGTGACAGAGACCTAGTTGAAACCTGCTTGGTTGGAATTATGTGTGTGTGCTGGGGGTCTATTACACTGGGCTGTGCAGATGTGGTGTTTGTAGGTATGGAGGTCCTAGCCATGTTGGTGATATGTGTGTGTGTGTGTGTGTGTGTGTGTGTGTATGCACACAGTATGGCCATGTCACGCTGCCCGCATACAGGGGCTTGTTGGACAGCTGCAGGTCATACATGGTAGGTGTGCAGTTCACTGTCTCCAGCCACTGACATGAGAACTGTGCCTGCCAGAGGTTCCACAGGCACTACTGGGTAGAAGGCCAGGATATGATACTCTCCTCTGATAATGACAAATGTCTCAGATCTATGTCCCTGTTGGGACTGGGCCAAGCGCCACATGCACATGACCTGCTGTGTTGTGGTGTGTGACAGCTCCCCCTGCAGTGCTGGTACTGCCACCACGGGAGCAGCTCTGACTTGTTGCACATCCAATTAGACCTCAACTTGTTGGTGTTAAGCTGACCTATATCCACGCAGTTGGCTGTCACCCTATCCCACTATATGCTCTAACAGAGACATTGCATGGTTGAGAATTCCCACCATCTCACCCAGACATCTATCCAGGACCTCTGCAAAATAACGGTGGGCAACTCTATGAGATCATGTGGATGCCTGTCAATAACAGCAGAATGAGTAGCCTCAAGCCTCAGACTCCTGTCTGGTATAACGGCTCCACACATGCCTGTGCCCATTATGGCCCGAAACATGAGTCTGGTGACACCTGCTGTGGCACTTTTCCAGGGACATGTCCAGCAGCCCTCCTATGAGCACTCCTGTACATCTGCCTGTGTGGTACCCTCACTGGTCATCCAGCTATGGGCTACTGCATCCCCGTCCCATGCCACCACACACCTCGCCAACTGTCCGCCTCATCTATGGGAGATAGCCAATGTGACTGTGTGTATGAGGGATGGGGTGGATGACAGTGGGATGTCAACCGATGGCAGCACAGCCTTTCACCGCACTGACAACTCCCACCTGTAAGGCTTCTCTCAACACCATATCTATCATCATTGTCAGAGTCTTTGTATGGAAACTAACATCAGTTTGTCTGCAGGAGGGACTCCCTGACCCACCTCGGCTCACCACTCATGTGAGGGAAAATAGAAAATGTACTTTTAAGACCTGTACATCATTGCTTACCCCTACACACACACACACACACACACACACACACACACACACACACACACACACACACACACACACACACACACACACACACATTATTAACACTACACTATAGGTGGCACAGATATTACACAGACTTCTCATTAACAAACGCAAAAAGTAACAAACAAGTGAAAATAAAAACCAGAAGACAAATTACCCTGTACTTTTGTGAAATGCCAAGGAATTCTTCTTGTATAGTCCACACTTGTAAATTCTCCACACTCTAAATGGCTGCTGTAGACAGAATCCAGGATAAAATCAGTTATGTTAGATGCTAAATAAATGTCCACAAGAGGTCCTATGCTGACAAAAAATGTCCATATGAATCAAGTAGTAAAAAAAAGTTTTCCAAAAGCTTTATTGAACCAATACTGAGAAGCGCTTCCTACTTAATAGTGGGACTTCTTCAGACAAACAGATTCTAACAAAACAAGGTTTAAATACTGGTTTTGGCGCCAAAAGGTGTCGCATAGGGCTAAGAAGCTGCAGTTCTGTGCTTCAATTAGTTAAAGGTATAGTGTCCTAAATAACCAATGAGGTGAATCTATGAATGAATTTAAAACAAAATCAACAAACATCAGAACCATTAAAAAGAGTAAAAGCATCGCTTAAGGATGTCATTATTACAGTATCTAAATAAATACTAAAATATAAAACAAATATAAAATATATAAAGTATATATGGTAATATTAAATCACATCTATATGTTACTACATGTTTCAGACTAAGGAATGAGCAGTAATAAACAAAAACCAATATGTACAAAAGTTACCAACTTGGAGCACTGAATACATATATAAATAAATCATATCAAAGAATCGAAAGTAGTTGGCAAAAAGAAAGGATGTAATTGGGAAATTGCTATTGAAAGATGGTACAAAGTCACATTAGAACTACAATAGTCTGGTCAGAATCCTACCTAAAACACATACCTAACTACAAAGTCTAACAAGAGTTATGGCATGTTCAGGATATACAGGACACCTGAACAAAGAACTATTAGATAGTGCAAATTAATGTAGCCAGGTCATGTGGTGGGAAGTATGTGTATTGTAACTGTAAAAGAAATATGGTAAAAATATATATGCTAACATGTAAACGATAAATTTAAAACCAAACAGCAACTAGTAAACCTATGTAAAGGTAAAATGGCAAAAGTTACTACACAAATTACCGGCAATAAGTGCATCGTAATGTAAGCAGAAATTCACTTTAAAACAAAGCAAGCAAACCCCCACAAGAGTATATAACATGACAATGGTATATATCAACGTCGTATGCTTCTCAATTTCAGTAACGGATATAATGTGATAGTCTCATTAAGGCCTGGGGGGGCCATTGGCATGGCACCTAATCTGCCAAAAAAGTTCTAGTACTTCCAACAGGTTGTAACATAGGATTCCATCTTGCACATTCATTGCTCATGTTAGGATCACATTGCAGGTTGTAGAAGTTGTGGAATGTGGTATTCTGATATGCTGTTGCATAGATCTGTAACAGTTGCCATTGTAATACTGGTATATGCACTGTTGCAGCCACTGTATAAGTCTAATGTTTCAGACATGTCCCTACTGTAGGCCATTTGTCCCACCATTATGTTTATCTCTGTCCACACATCTTGCACTGACAGTTTGTTAGTCATACTTGCAGGACCCTTACATACAATTTCTTCAGATATGCCAAATTACGGTGACATACTGTGATGCAGTGCAGTTAATAGCAACAATAAGGAACATTTACAGCATGCATTATGGGTAGGTGTGTTAAATGTGCATGGCAAATGACATGGTTGGTGTATTGACAAACCTGAACAAAGATTCTCATACTGCCACCAACTACAGGCTGCTTCCCCAAAGGTATATCAGAGGACCTACATAGTTGTGTGTGAGAGAGATGTGTGTTAAGTCAGTAGGCCACACCTTGGTGGCATTGGTACAGGGTGGGAGCAGCATTTCATGGTGCACATCAACAGTGCAAACCAACCATACTGGTTAGATTATGCACATCTGTTCATTACTACACTGCAGCAACAGACTATATTATCTGACATCTGCATGAAGACACTTTACAGATGAAGATGGATAAGCAACAGTGGTCTACTAATGTGCCCTGGGACCTTACCTGCACGTTCCTTGTCCATTATGTGGGTAGCGCCCACCTCCACAATGCTATATTCAGATGTTTGACTTGGCTGGCGGGCAGGTGCCCCAAGACTGTCAAGGAGCTCCTCAACATGTGTCATTGGGGACTGGATGGCATGACCTCCACCTGTGGCTAGCTGGTTCCTCCTAACTGCAGCAGCAGCATGCTGACGGGCATGGCAGATGAGGTCAGTGCTACGATGTCGCACCTGCTCATAACTGCAGTTATGCAGGCTGACATCATTTACCCTGTGGACGAGCTCATTCCACAGGGTAGTCCTCTCTTGCAGATCATGGGCCGTATGCCCAAAGAGGGTTCCATGGTGATGCACCATGAAGTTGATGAGGATGTTATTCTCCTGTGGACTGAATGCAGGCAGTCACTCTCTTGACATGATATCTGCAAGACATAAACAGGAAAAAAGGTCTGAGGACCTCATACTGCAAGAATATAGTGTGTAGTGTAGAGTATATGTGTATAGTGGGTGGAAATGAGAACTATTTTGAATATTGCTCTCATAAACTTGGAGGGCTGATAGAGTGACAGGATTTGTTTTCATATACATTTTCTGAAGGCTTTGAGGTCTGAAAATCAAATGTATATCATTATTTGCTGACTACAAATCTGAGATCATCCCACTGCTTTGCCACGGGGACAGGGGAACAGGCAGAAAATATGAGCCAATTATCTGGACATTCTGAAAGGATGTACAATTGAGAGGTATGATTATGCATACAGCTTATTACCACTCCCAGGATTCAAACCATGGCTGTGTCTGATAAAAATACCACAATTTAAGTGTCAGCAGAGTGTGCTGTTTGAATATTGTTGTCTAGCTTTTCAGTGTTTTCTGTCTAAGTCTCTTGTAGTTGTACAATCTGACCTTGTAATTACAACAGTCTCATACAGACATTCCTAGATATATTTTTATGTAGCACAGTGTGAGAAACAGTGGTTGACACAACAGTACTATTCTGTTATCAGATGTTACTGAATGCTACTTGTCAGGCCCTACTATACCAGAGTAAACACTACCAGTTCAGGATTCAATCTTTATTGGCAGGCACAGTTTTCTTATCTGACAGACCTGTGGAGGGAATGTTTGTTAACACTACCTGAATGTTTCCACACATATTCCCAGATTCCGAGTTAATATTATGCACATACCTCTCAATCTGTTAATGCACACACACTGGTCATAGCTTGACAACATGGGGGTAGAAATGGGACATATTTTGAATATTGCTCTCATCAACTTTTGGTGAGTTGCTAGAGTGCCAGGTTTGTTTTTATATACATTTTCTGAAGGTTTTGAGGTCTGAAAATCAGATGTATGTCATTATTTGCTGCCTAAAATTCTGAGATCATCTCACTGATTTGCCAGGGGGACAGGGTAACAGGCAGAAAATATGAGCCAATTATCTGGACATTCTGAACAAATCGGTACAGTTGAGAGGTATGATTATGCATACAGCTTGCTACCACTCCCAGGATTCGAACCATGGCTGTGTCTGCTAAAAATACAAGAATTTAAGTCACAGTAGAGTGTGCTATTTGGATATTATTGTCTAGCTCTTCACTGTTTTTTGTCTAAGTCTCTCTCAGTTGTACAATTTGACCTTGTAATTACAACAGTCTTATATAGACATTACTAGACATTTTAGTATGAAGCACAGTGTGGGTAACAGTGGTTAATACAACATTACTATTCAGAGAATGCAACACTAAAAATGCCATTCAATACCAGAGTAAACACAACCAGTCCAGGGTTTAGAGCTTTATTGCCAGGCAGTTACAGTTTTATTTAAATACAACCTATATGGGACTATTACTGTCATATTGTCTGGTTTATTTAGTACACCCCATACACAAAACAGTTTTTATACTGGCCATTGAATTTCTACTACTTTTATATTTATTTGGTATGACTACTAGAAGAAGGATTGTTACTCACCAGCCTCATGATGCAGCCTTTGCAGCCTACTCACATGGGCTTCCTGATTCACAGCCCACTCAGCTGCAGCTGTAAGGGGAATAGAGAAATATTTAGCCACACCTATCCATCATATACACAGGCTGGATATCATTAAACAGTTACTGGTATGAGTACTTACACACTGCTGGGACATCATCCCTCTGCCTTGATTCTTGGATACACTGGTCCAAAAGCTCCCTCTTCCTCCATTCAAGTCAGCATAGTGGTGTCTGACCTGCTCACCAGTCCAATGGATATCAGTGGCACTGATGAGGTCATGGGTGAGATGGTCCAAGGCTTCTGCTTTATGTTGGGAGCATTGGTACTGGCACTGCTGTGGTCTCTCATCAAGTTTTTTTACCAGGAGTCCTACCATGACCTTGGACTCCTGGATGCCCCAGCACTGAGCCCAGAAGCGCAATCCCTCTCCAACTCCAGCCATGCTGCCTACAGTGGGAAGCTGCAACCAGTTATGAGCTGTATTTCCACCTGTGGGGTTTAAATATGGCTGACTTAGTGCCCTTTGCCATGATTGGATGGTTTTGAATATGCTGAGCTAAGCTAAGCTATGGGCAAACCTGCTTACTTAAGGTTGACATTGCTTAAATGGACAGGTTCAGCACTGCTTACCAATGGGCAAATCCACTTAGCTGGGCTACTCATTGCTTAGCAGTCATATTTACACAATGCTTACACCTGGTAAGCAGAGCTGCGCAATGCTTAGCATTGCTTATTTTTCATTTTATAGACTATCTGCTGTATGATATTGATTCATCATTTATTACATATTATATTTTGTTTACTGTCATTTATTCATGTGTGACTATACTGTATGGAGCACTTGTATTTATAGGGGGATTTCACAACTTTATTACACTGACACCCCACATCTGGACTTAATGCAGTACTCTAGTTAACAAATATATGTTATTTAGTAGGTAATACAAAAAAAAAATGTTTATGCACTGCTCTCACATTAAAATGTGAATTGGTTACAGTGGGGATCAAACTAGAAATGCTGTTTACAAAGCATACACTCTAACCACTACACTATTGCAATACTGATTATGTTTGATGTCTCTTGCTATTTAAGTTCTTGTGCTGTTTATGCTGGACTAAGTGTAACTAAGCAACAGGCGCAGCTACTCTTAAACTTTATCTCATTTATAAAAAAATTGTTCTGTTGTGTTATTTTAGCTATGCCCTTCAGAACATCCCTGCTAATGCTAAACCATGTACTTTTATTAGCTTTCTGCTTCATGGTGGGCATACCTCTCAACCTCTTGGAGCAAAAACTCTGGACAAACCCTAAAATACTGGGGGGACAAATGGGGACAGATTTTAAATATTGTTCTTACAAACTTAGACAGTTGATATAATGATAGATCTTGCATTAGCATGGATTTTCTGAAGGATGTGGAGTCTTGTAAAGTGAAATGTTTGTCATTATTTAATTACTTCAATCCTCATCTATTTTCCAGAAAGGTACAGATTTTAAGAGAGACACACAACAAAAATATGAGATAAACATCTACATTCTGGGAAAATCTGTACAGTTGAGAGGTACTTTCCTGATGTGTTGGGGGTGTTTTGAGCGTTTTCGCTCATTTTAATTGCTGAAAGGCAATTCTGGAGTGCAGGAGCATGTGTATTGTGAGAGCTCTGCTCTCAGACACACCCCCTGTACTCATACATGGCTCCGTGTAAGTTTAACAGCATAGGCAGTGCACCTTCATGAATATGCAAAACGTGCTGCCGTGCTGTACAGGAGCAGTCCCTGCCATGCAGGAATAACTTATTCCTGCACAGCTGCTTTCTAAATCCCAGGGAAAGTTAAGAAAAGCTCCTAATTGGAAAACTCCAGGACCAGATACAGTGCCTAACTTCTGGCTAAAAGTATTAAAATCTTTATATGAAGATTTAGCCATGAGTAAGAACTATTTATATGAACACCCCAAACAGACATCAACCTGGTTAACAAGAGAAAAAAACAATACTCCCACTTAACAGCAAACCTGCATGCTAACCTAAAAGCTGTAGACCAATAACTTGCCTTCTGATGAAATATAAACTATACACTGGAATTGATGCCAGCAGAGTTTATAGTCATTTAGAAGAAAACTCAATCATAACAGTAAACAAAAAGGTAACAAATGAAGGTTATATTGAACAAAGGATCATTTTGTTGTTAAAAAAGTCATAATGGAGAACTGTAAAAGAGAGAAGAATCTAATTATGGCATGGCTAGACTACAAAAAATGTGACAGTATCTCACATTCATGGATAAAAGAGTGATTAAAAATATGTAAGATACACCCTTTACTGATCAATTACATTACAGAGACCTTGAAATAGCAGCAAACCACTTTGCAGTCAAGCCACGTTAAAGGAGAAATTATTATTCCAGGGATAAAAATTCAAAGGGGGATATTTCAGGGCAACTCTTTGTCACCACTACTCTTTTGTCTTGCCCTTAACCCACTAAGCTGTCTACTTAACATATAAGGTCATGGCTACAGTTTGATTCCCAGAAAACAACAAAGTCTAAAGACTTCCTCATATTCTTTTTCTAAATGATTTAAAACTGTATAGTTCTTCAGATGATGAAATGAAAGCACAACTGCAAGTGGTCAAAACCTTTTAGATGACATAAAAATGTTATTTGGTCTTGATAAATGTGCAAAAGCAACCTTTAAAGTAGGAAAGCTTTAGCACCAAGAAAAACATCAGCCTGTGACACGAATGTGATATAAAATAACTTGAGCATGAGGGAGTTTATAAATATTTGGGAAGTGATGAAGGATCAACAATAAAACATGAACAGATGTGAATAAAACTCAGTAAGGAATATTTTAGAAGACTAAAATTAATACTAAAAACAGTGCTGACATCTAGGAACAAAGTCCAAGCTATAAACCAATTGTTCTTCCTGTCTTAACTTACCATTTTGGAGTGACTGACTGACCTCAAAAGGTGTTGGATTGGTTAGAAAGGAAAACATGAAGGATGCTTCATGCTTGTCAAATGTTGTTGTTGTTGTTGTGTCTTTTGGCTTTTCCCCAGTTAGGGGTCGCCACAGCGGAACTCCGGTCCGCTGAAGATTGGCAGTATATTTTTACGTGCCAAATTGCCAGCTCTGATGCACAATCTTCAACGAAGGTACACCCATTCACGCATGTCTCCACACAGAAGACGCTTTAGCTGAGAATCGAACAGGACAACATCTTTTGATTTATAAAATTTAGTGTATACCAAGACTATATATTTCCCATTCTGAAGGAGGTATGGGCCTCCTTAGAATTGATTGCATGTATAGATCTGCAATCATAGGACTGCATACATATCTGCTGACCTCACAAGACCCAAACATAGTGCAAGATTTGAAACATGAGGAGAATAAATCTAAGATGACTTCACTGTTTAGCCTAGTAGAAGCATATTGGCATCAAGTGGGAAAGGAAAACAAATCAGAAGTAGTTAAAAATCAGGCAGCAACTGAATGTGGCAAAAACAAAAGAAATAATACAAGGTAAAGGATCAGATGAGAAGACAAGAAATGTGGAAAATGCATAAATATAGTTGCATATATAGAAAACTTCTGGAAGAACCTCATCTTATTAAGGAATGAACACAGGAATGGTTAAGGAGAGGCAAATTCAAACCAGAAGATGAAAGGTTAATATTGGTGGCCCAAGACAGTGCACTACATACACATTGGTTTACAAAGTCCATTGAACATGTGGGAAAAACAGATAAATGTAGGTTTTGTAAAACAGACCTGGAAACAGTTGCACACTTTGTTGCTGGTTGTAACATACTAATGACAGAAGGACTGTATATTGAAAGGCATAATAATGTGGCAAGACTGTTGCACTGGGGATTGTGCAAACATTATAATACTGAAGTAGATGAAAAACATTGGAAACATGAGCCACAAAGCATCATAGAAAATTATGAGGTCTGCATCACATGGGATCAAGGATCACCCATTACCAACAGTTCAAAAGATAGAAACGAGAAAATGGATATAGTGGTCCATGAAAAGAAGACAAAAGTAGCATTGAACATCGAAATTGCTACACCCAGTGACTACAGTGACTTGTGTACAAAGAAACACAATTATAAAACATCAGGATTTGCAGGCAGAAATGAGAGAAATGTGGAAAAAAGATGCCCAGACAGTTCTGGTAGTAGTAGGAGCAACTGGTCTTATAAAAAAAAAGAATCTACAATCATATTTAGATATGTCACCAATACATGTAATTCCATACAAAATGCAGAAGGAGTCATTATTGGCCACATTGCAGGTGCTGCGAAGAGCACTTCTGGCTGACATCAGTGATTGAAACAATACTAATTTCATGAACTTTAATCATAGTTTAACTTATGAATGGGGTCCAGTCGCATCATGGTATTAGAAACCCAAAACACTTGGAAAAATAAAAAAAAGGGAGTTCAAATAAAGCAGTGAGACTCTCCTGATTGTGTGTATGTCAGTGCAAATGGATTCAGTAGTATATTACACATCTTAGGATTGACAACATTCACAATTGTAAACTACACCTCTTAGCACTGACAACATTCACAATTGCATATAGCTTTTGAAGTCATATTTCTACTCACATCTCCTTTGCATGACACAGTTTATGTCATCCTTTCAAAAATGCAGTGTGGCTCACGTGTAATCTGCCTTCTTCTGTGATACATGCATATAACACACTTATTTGTAGATTGTGACAGTACAAAGGGAGGGAGTTTGACTACAGAAATGACTGGTATTTGTGAGTGTTTGTTTCTTCCTCTTACTGTGCAGAACATGCTGCAAATACATATCTGACATATATGCATACAGTGTATTTATGCTATACAACCACTTTGTATTGGAAACATAAGAGTAATACACAATGTTGATGCCATCCATTGAAATGTGCAGTGTCACAGTTGTCAAATAAATCTGTAGCTGTGCTTGCATTTCAGCAAACCTTCATTAGCCTGTAATGCTATCTAACTCAAATCCCAACTTCGGTGCTTACAGTCTGTGTACATGTTTTTAACAGAGTTGCCACCCACATGTGCTATGTTCTTGCGTAGATGTTGTTTCCTGTTACAATAGTTTAGTCTACATTTCCTTTGGAAAGGCTGTATTGAAGACTGATGCTGTTATTTGAAGAGATTGTCATTCCATCATGGTTGGAGAGAGAGAGAGAGAGAGAGACCTCCTCAGGACTCAAGATGATGTAATGTACATTGTTGCCTACGTAAGGCATGTGCTCAAATACAGGATTATATTCACATTGTTACTGCTATTCTACCATCACAGTGACAACAGCAGGGGGATACAGATGTGCTTGGGTATATGTAACATGAGACAATATTGTCTGACATACAGTAAAAATCTTTCTAAGGAATTACAGGGACACATATTCCTTGATTCATACACATGATGTAATGCTTTCACATAGCCACACATATGACAATTGGTGATACACTTATACCATAGTGCATTCACTGAGCCCATTATTGTGTTGATGTCTGAAACACTTAGGCAAGTGTTCCAAAACAGCACTGAATGACTTTAAGCATTTGTGTCCATCACTGTTCTGCAGGAAAGATATAGCCTCCAATTCAAATTTGTTCATATAGAGTGGCACAGGCCTCCCCCATCAGTTTTAGCAGATAAAAATTATGGATAAATAAAGTACAGCTGATTGAATGACTTCACATAGGTGGAGTTCACCAGTTGTGATAACAGTTCCACTCTGGTGAATGTGATTAATAGCCACATTATTTGGAAGAGTTGTAGAGCCTGAGGTTTAAATCTAGCATAGCAATTCATTTTGCATGAACATACTGATGTCACACAACAACTTTTACATCATGTCAGTCTTACCCCTTGATATGTTACACAAATACATGTGAACATAGCTTTGTATTGCACAGCAGTAGACATTTGTTCTGCCAATGTAATGGTGAGACTGCTGCTTTGGCACATGCATTGATTACTGCAGTGTACATGGAGTGCTCCAGTTCATAGGTAGTATGTGTACTGATCACAGTTGTGTGCACATGAGCATACTCAGTTAATTGCCACTAGTCTAACATGTTGATATGACATTCATTCTCTGGGATCCTTTCTTAATTCTCACATTAGTTTCATTGTTTGTCACAATACCCATTGATAAGACCTGTGGCAGATGCCAACAATACACAGCTCTGGGGAATATACTGCATCATACTGTGGTATTTACATCTGTTCTTATTTGTAACTGTATCAAGCAAGATTGCCTTATGTATGGGTATTACGTATGTCACTCTCTGCTTCCACTTTTTAACACCACACACACCTACATACAGGATGTATAACAATTACAATATTATGGTGCACAGGTCCCTTTAAGGGTGATCCGCCTTGTACATGTCTTAAGCCTATTTCTGACGTGTACACAGATAATACACAGGTCAGTGTTGACATTGATGGGATTTGTTTGATTCTTGCAAAAGGAAATTGTGGCTTCTGAGCCATTCCTATTTTCCAACATGTTATACTAATGAAATGCATGCAGTGACAATATCCGATAATATTTCCTGTTATCATGAACTGTAATCTCCCCTCAGCATATCAGTGACATTCATATGTCATGCATTTCCCCTCTGTTACAATGTAAATTTGTGTAACTGTCACATCCTATAATATCATGTCGGCTTTTATTTACCTCCACTTGTTCAGGACATACGTATTGCAAACTATTATTATTACCAATTTGTCTTTGTGACATAAGCACCTACACATCAGGTATCACACTAGAATTTGAACATTTAGCCTCCCCTCTTACATATTTCTGTATAAATCTCTTTAATTTCTGTGCACATTGTCTTCAGTACACTTTTCCTGTTTGGTAATCCATGTGTTGTAGTTGCCCTTACCATTTCACATCATCTGTTACTTATTGCTGTACTCATATGTTTCATTTATAGGTTCATAGATTAGTACTAGGCTAGCTGCCCTTTAGGGACATTTTAAGCCTAGCCATTTATCCTGTGTGAGAATCAAACCCTGCACCTTGTGTCATAAGGTAAACTCCTTAACCATTATGTCAACCTCCCACCCTAGTATGAGCACAGTACACTCATTTCACTTTCACTGTGCATGTACAATATGCATTATTTGACTTATTTAGCTCTTTGTGCTGTCTGCCGAGGCATGCGTAACAGTTTTGGCCACCAACACTGTTGCTAGTCATGAAAACTTACTTGTATCCATGTAAGCATGGTGAGCAGATGCATATAGGATTAGCAAATACCCCTTCCCAAACCAGCAGGCAGTATGAACTTACTTTCTGCACTAAGATATAAAAGTCTAATAACTGTCATTATTTATTAAAAGAATGCACAATGTCTTATAGATAAAAATTTAAGAACTTAAGAAAAAAGACAATTAAAAGTAATAGAACCTTTTTTTACAGTTACATATTTATTTCATTTATTGTACTTAAAAAACAAAAAACAAATTGCAAAAGGGTTAAGGGGGTGATAAACAAAAAGGTGGACTCTTGCTAATGTTTTGGGAAGTGAGGAAGTAGAGAACTTCATGTCAATGCCCAAAAAATATTGGGTTGGATTCATAAATGACTAATTTCTGCACACACAGTAGCCTGCTATTTTTTTTTTCAGACACACAAGAGGAGGGAGCAAGAACAATGAAGGAATTTTATGCTGTTGCACAGTTCCCTGAATTTTTCCAGGCCACAGACTGCACTCATAGAAATGAAAGCCCAATCTGGTGAACAGGGAAGGACATACATCAGCAGGAGGGGGGTTCCAGTCAATCAACTGTCAGGTTGTCTCCAAGGGATCATCCTCAATATCTGTGCAGGAAATCCAGGTAGTTACCATGACTCACACATATTGCACATCTCTCAGCTTTATACATTGTTTTCTAGGACTGATCTTCCACCAGGCAAACTAGTGGGTGAAGCAGGTTATTTACTGGAATTGTGATTCATAACACCTATCAGAAATTCACACACACCTAGAGAGGAAAGATTCTATAATGCCCATGCTCAAACTAGAAGAAAATCATAGAGCATGTGTTTGGCATGATATATCAGGGGATGCCATGCAGTATGACCCTAGCACCTGTTCAGTAATTCTCAGAGTTTACGCCATATTACACAATATCATCCTGCGTAAACAGCTGCAACAGGGGCAGCAAAGGCCAGGATCACACATTCCTGGACCACAGGCAGAGGCAGCATCTCCAGCACATACAGGCAAGGAATCTGAATGAAAACCTCCAGCTCCAGAGGTAACCAGCAAACGTAGGCATGCATAATATGCCCTTACCCTGGCTAAGAGGCAAGGAAAAGTACAAACACCCTCACCACCTAAGACTCAAAGGTTATTGCACACACTCAGAAATTAAGAGGCAAGTGATAGCACTCACACTCACCAGCAAAGGAATACACATAGCAACCTAAGCGTATACAAATATTAAAAGGGATGTCATCTGATATGCACAAACTTTACTTACCAATGTGATGTCTGTGTATGGTTAGCATCAGACAGACACAGCCTCAAAATATGACTCATAACTGCAGTAATGTCAAGGTAAGTGTGGAACCGGTATTATGCAAACAAATGTGAAAGAAGATAAACTACCTACATACTGTCAATCTCTAACCTATCCACTCTGTGCATCAGACATATATGCAACCCTGAGTCAAATGTATATGAACAAAGGGCATGACACAGTCATCATCATTTGCATAGGGTGTGTGTGTGTGTGTGTGGGGGGGGGCTGTAGGGCAACGCTGACACCAAAGTAGTGACTGTGTGTGAGTAAAAACAAATACATTCATTAAAGTATGAAATATCTCAGGGCCACAAACAGGAGATATATCCCAAACAATGTCAAGGTTTTTGTGCCTTTCATGTGTGGTTCTCTATGGGCAGTTTTTGTGAAATGTGTGTGTGTGTGTGTGTGTGTGTGTGTGTGTGTGTGTGTGTGTGTGTGTGTGTGTGTGTGTGTTCATAGGTTCATACTAGGCTATCTGCCCTAGGGCATTTATAAGCCTAGCCAGAGTGTGTTTGGCTTTCACCACCCATTTTAAATTAATTTTGCTATGCCCTTTTTGTGAGGTTAGTATACTGTGCCTCTGTCTAACAGTGACACAGAAGTGATACCTGGGTAAACCTATGATCTCCCATCCACTCATCAAGATTCCTCTTGAAGAGAGTCAGTGAGGGACTCTGCCTAACCTGGACTGGGATTTTATTCCAGAGTGAAGGGAGCCTCTGGGTTATGAATCTGTCCCTCCAGCATGTCCTATTTATTTCATTGCTGAGGTTCAAGTCTCGAGCACGTAGCTCGATGGGATTTGGATTTTCTGAGGTGCAGCATGTCCATTAATTCGGGTTGGACATGGCTTTATAGTCAAGCACAGATCGCCTCTGAGCAGGCGGTATGCCACTGAGTAGAGCTGGAGTTTCTTTAACCGGGCAGCATATGGCATCTGTTTGAGCCCTTTGATCCTCTTGGTGAGGTACTTTTGGGGTCTTTCCAGTTGCTGCAGGTGTCTGGTAAGGTACATCCCAAAAGGGGCATTGTACTCAATTATGGGCCTGATGAGGGATGAGTAAAGAGGCACGATGACCTCTCCTGATCTAGATGTGAATCCCTTCATAATTAGGTGGGCTATATAAAATGTTCTTCTAACCACTTTGGCCACATGGTTGTCAAATGAGAGATTGCTATCAACTTGGGTCCCCAGGTCCCTAATTACTTCTTCTGTACTTAATGGATTACCACCTATGTGGTAATTTGTGGGCACTTTGTTTTTGCCAAAGAGGATGACTATACACTTTTTGGCATTTAGCTTGAGGCCATGGCTCTGGCACCAGTTGTCCGTTTCTATGAGGCTATTTTGGAGGATGCTTATGTCAGCTGGAGAGTCAATTATGGCACCCAGTTTGCAGTCATCCGCAAACTTGGTCAGCCACAGTCCTTCCGTGTTGGCCTGTACCTCCGAGAAATATATACCGAACAAGAGAGGTCCCAGGACTGAGCCTTGTGGGACACCACTTATAACTGGTTTGGAGTATGACATGGCTCCAGCAATTCTAACCATGTGGGTTCTGCCCTTGAGCCAGTTTGCAACCCATCTAGTGACATAGGGGTTTATATTTAAGCTGGTGAGCTTATCTTTAATGCCCGAGTGGGGTATTGTATCGAAGGCTTTTGCGAGGTCCAGGTAGGCTGTGTGGACCACCTTCCCCTTGTCAATGGCCTTGGTGACTGTTTCAAGGAAATCGACCAGGTTTAAGAGGCAGGATCTGCCCTTAACAAAGCCGAACTGGGTAGGATCCAGTGTCTGCAGGTCCCCAATATCTTTATTTATGAGGTCCATGATGATCCTTTCCACAGCTTTGCAGACCAAGCTAGTCAGGCTTATGGGGTGATAGTTTCCAGGATCCGTTGAGGCACCACCTTTGTGGAGAGGGATCACTGTTGCTGTACGCCACTCTTTGGGTACATATCCTGTAGTAAGGCTGAGATTGAACAGTATTTTTATGTTTGGGTTTAGCTCTTCTTGGAGTTCATGTAGGATGCAGCCGGGACACCGCCTGGTCCCATTGATGCTGTGTTTTTGCTTTGGAGAGGGCAGCTCTTACCTGAGCATCTGAGATGTCAGGGGCAGCACTCTGCTGGGATAGATATTTGCCCTTTTGGTGGGGGGGGTTGCTAAACCTGTCAGCTAGGATGTTGGCAATGTCTGTGGGTTTGGTGTATTTTGTCATTTTGGACTAATTCTGAGCATATCTGGGAATTCACCCAGGTTCCTAACATAACTAAAGAAAGCCTTGTGATTATCCTTAGTGTCCTGTGCAATTTTTCTCAAGCTGGCCTTAGACGATTTTATGAGTGCCTGCAGTTTTTGCTAATACTGATCAGAGATGCCTTTTTGGGATTTTGCTCTATCATGTAGTAGCTTCCTCCTTCAATTGTATAGTTTGTTTATGGCTGGGGTCCACCAGACAGGACGCCTGCCTTTGGAGGATTGGGTCTTGGTTTTATTTGGGATTGATGATCCATGCATTCCTGAAGGTGTTCATAGAATGTTTATAAAGAATTCTGCGGTCTGGGCCATATTTTCCACAGGTCCGTGGGCTTTAAGGATTCCACCTCAGTTTTGAGGAGGTGAAATTTGCTTTAGAGAAGTTTTTCACTGTGGTTTTCTGGGCAGGGGGTGGGACGGATGTGAATATCCAGTGAGATTAGTTTATGGTCTGATCTTACCAGTGAGGATGCACTTCTGGTCTGGAGCATAGAGTCCCATGTTGGTGATGATCAGGTCCAGTATGTTTTCCTCTTGTGGAGTGGTAATGTTGTTCCATAGCATTTGAGTTTATAAATTCTAGGAACCTTTGGGCTATGGTGTTGAGCTAGAGTAATGCTCCCAGTCTATGTTTGGGTAGTTGAAGTCACCCAATATAATGGTGTTTGAGAGACCTTCATATTTTCCAATGTTCTCAGGAAGGCCGAGTGGGGTTCCTGGGTTTGGGAGGGTGGTCTGTAGCAGGCTAAAAACTGGAAGGCAGTTTTACCCACTGTTAGTTGCACATGGATAGTCTCTGATCCTTCATGCTGGGCCACCAACCTGGAGGTGTGGGTATCTTTGACAAATATTGATACTCCTCCTTTTGTGGTTCGGTCCAAGTTTTAAAAGCATGGTATGAGGTATAACCTGGTAGTGCTGGGGTGCTCTTGGGAGCCTTGAACCAGGTTTCTGTTACTGCACAGATATCGATGTTCTCCATGCTAAGGAGAGTTTCGAAAAGCATCTTGTGGTTTAGACTTCTGGCGTTGAGTAGCATTACTCTTAGTTTCTTATCCATTGTGATACCTATGGAGGTGGGTTTGTCTTTTGAGCCTGCCTAAAAAGGCACTATGGGGGTAGCAAGAGCCTTAGCCAATATCCAAAAGCCTAGGGGTGACAGGTGCAAGCCGTCCCTAGCGAAGCATCGTGGCTTGTTGAGCATGTCATCCCAGGCTGACAGGCATTGGATCCCCTTTGAATGACACCAATACTTAAGCCAATTGTTGAAATTAATCATCTTGTCTTCATATTGTGGCATCATTCTTGGTGAGGGTAAGATGCTGCTCAAGGTCAGGGTCATACCGGCCTGGGCTACATGCTCAGAGAGCTACACTATGTCTCTTTTCATGTAGTCCAGGGAGGTACGTCTCAGGTCATTCACACCAGCATTGACAATGACTGAGTCATATTTGTACTTGCCTTGGAGTGACCTGAGTGCTTGTGTTATGTGGCGGATCCTAGCACCCAACAGGCAGCTCACCGTGACCTTCTCCTTGTTCAGCCTGGTGAGCGGGACTTCAGTGTGCCTGACGATAGAGTCACCTATTACAAGTGTATCAGGTGTGTTGTTTAGCCTTAAGGGCTGTGACAGTTCGGCACACTGGCTTTGTGAGCTATGTGTTGCACGTGTTTTGTTTTGGGGTAGCGGTTGGTGTCTGCTTTGAGGTCTCTGCTGCTTAGGCAGATTTTTATTTAGAGCTCCATGTATGTTTTTGTGTGTTTAGTGTTTGGTTTGCTGTCGTGGTAGGTCTATGTGAGACTGGAATTGTAGTGAGTGTGGTTTTCCTCCTGACTGGTTATGCCAGTACTGAGTTGAGAGAGCTTAGCCTCCAGTTTGGCTATATGGTTGCATCTCTCACATGTGTTGGAATTTGTTGGGAGGAGGAGAGGGTTGTCTGTGTACATGAGGCAGTTGTAACATTGCTCAAGATTCCCAGATTCACCAGTTGGACCAGAGAGACAACTGACCTTGGACATGCTAGAATAGTATTGGGAATTCCTTTATAATTGAAAAAAGGGCCAATGGGGAACAAGGCACTAAGAGTGCTGACTTAGTGAGCAAGAGGTAACGAAATGCAAAACAAAACAGTAACTTTCTTCAAGTGAAATAAGGAAATAAGTACAGTAAGCAATGCAGATATCACTAGGGATCCACAGCGCTGTAAAGCCATGTTTTAGGTGAAATTAGCATTTCAGGAAATAACAGATACAAACAAAGCTAGATTCAGCAGGCCTGATCTAGTCTATGCTACAGCATTCACAGTAAGAAACAGTTTGCAGGCATCTATAAGCCTTTAACCAGAAATTAGCTCAGAAGGGCAGAGTCCAGCCTCTCCCACAAGAGTGCAGACCATGAACCTTCTTAATGTAAAATAGATGGCCTGAAGCCCAAGTGCTTAAACCAGAACTAATACACTTTAGAATAACAGACACTGAGCCCCCAATCAGCAGTTCCCAACTTAGCTGGATTTGGAGTGAGCTACTTGTTACAGAGTGCAGGTTCCACAAACCTTCCTAATGTAAAACATTTGGTCTGAAGCCCAAGTGCTTAATCCAAAAGACTTAGAATGATAGCTACACTTTAATCAAGTTACTACCAAGCAGTAATAAATAGGATTAGTAAGTTTATACATTAGGCCTGATCTAGTCTATGAGGCCTTGGCTAGATAGGCTGTAAGATAGGCTGTGTGGACCACCTTACCCTTGTCCATGGCTCTGGAGACTGATTCAAAGAAGTCAATCAGGTTCAGGAGACAAGATCTGTCAATTCGACTAATTCTGAGCATATCTGGGAATTCCCACCCAGTTTCCTAACATAACTAAAGAAAGCCTTGTGATTATCCTTAGTGTCCTGTGCAATTTTTCTCTCGAAGCTGGCCTTAGATGATTTTATGAGTGCCTGCGTTTTTGCTAATACTGATCAGAGATGCCTTCCCTTTTTGGGATTTTGCTCTATCATGTAGTAGCTTCCTCCTTCTATTGTATAGTTTGTTTATGGCTGGGGTCCACCAGACAGGACGTCTGCCTTTGGAGGACTGGGTCTTGGTTTTATTTGGGATTGCATGATCCATGCATTCCTGATGGTGTTCATAGAATGTGTTTATAAATAATTCTGCGGTCTGGGCCATATTTTCCACAGGCCCGTGGGCTTTGAAGGATTCCACCTCAGATTTGAGGAGTGTGAAATTTGCTTTAGAGAAGTTTTTCACTGTGGGTTTCTGGGCAGGGGGTGGGGACGGGATGTGAATATCCAGTGAGATTAGTTTATGGTCTGATCTTACCAGTGAGGGATGCACTTCTGGTCTGGAGCATAGAGTCCCCATGTTGATGATGATCAGGTCCAGTATGTTTTCCCCTCTTGTGGGAGTGGTAACAAGTTGTTCCATAGCATTTGAGTTTATAAATTCTAGGAACCTTTGGGCTACGGTGTTGGAGCTAGAGTAATGCTCCCAGTCTATGTTTGGGTAGTTGAAGTCACCCAATATAATGGTGTTTGGAGAGACCTTCATATTTTCCAGTGTTCTCAGGAAGGCTGAGTGGGATTCCTGGGTTTAGGAGGGTGGTCTGTAACAGGCTAAAAACTGGAAGGCAGTTTTACCCACTGTTAGTTGCACATGGATAGTCTCTGATGCTTCGTGCTGTTCTACCAACCTGGAGGTGTGGGTATCTTTGACGAATATTGATACTCCCCCACCTTTTGTGGTTCAGTCCAAGTTTGGGGCCGAAAAGCATGGTATGAGGTATAACCTGGTAGTGCTGGGGTGCTCTTGGGAGCCTTGAACCAGGTTTCTGTTACTGCACAGATATCAATGTTTTCCATGCTAAGGAGAGTTTCGAGTGCATGCATCTTGAGGTTTAGACTTCTGGCATTGAGTAGTATTACTCTTAGTTTCTTATCCATTGTGAGACCTATGGAGGTGGGTTTGTCTTTTGAGCCTCCCTAAAAAAGGCACTATGGGGGTAGCAAGCGCCTTAGCCAATATCCGAAAGCCAAGGGGTGACAGGTGCAAGCTGTCGCTAGTGAAGCATCGTGGCTTGTCGAGCATGTCATCCCAGGCTGACAGGCATTGGATCCCCTTTGAATGACACCAATACTTAAGCCAATTGTTGAAATTAATCATCTTGTCTTCATATTGTGGCATCATTCTTGGTGAGGTTAAGATGCTACTCAAGGTCAGGGTCATACCGGCCTGGGCTACATGCTCAGAGAGCTACTCTATGTCTCTTTTCATGTAGTCCAGGGAGGTACATCTCAGGTCATTCACACCAGCACTGACAATGACTGAGTCATATTTGTACTTGCCTTGGAGTGACCTGAGTGCTTGTTATGGTAATCCTAGCACCCAACAGGCAGCTCACCGTGACCTTCTCCTTGTTCAGCCTGGTGAGCGGGACGTCAGTGTGCCTGACGATAGTGTCACCTATTACAAGTGTATCAGGTGTGCTGTTTAGCCTTAAGGGCTGTGACTGTTCGGCACACTGGCTTTGTGAGCTATGTGTTGCACGTGTTTTGTTTTGGGTTAGCAGTTGCTTGGGTGTGTCTGCTTTGGAGGTCTCTGATGCTTAGGCAGATTTTTACTTGGAGCCTCCGAGTATGTTCCTGTGTGTTTATGTGTTTGGTTTGCTGTCGTGGTAGGTCTATTGAGAATGGAATTATAGAGAGTGCGGTTTCCTTCTCCTCCTGACTGGTTACACCAGTACTGAGTTGAGAGAGCTTAGCCTCCGGTTTGGTTATATAGTTGCATCTCTCATGTGTTGTAATTTGTTGGGAGGAGGAGAGGGTTGTCTGTGTACATGAGGCAGTTGTAACATTGCCTCAAGATTCCCAGATTCACCAGCTGGACCGGAGAGGAGATTGACAACTGACCTTTGGACATGCTAGAATAGTATTGGGAATTCCTTTATAATTGAAGAAAAGGGCCAATGGGGAACAAGGTACTCAAGGGGCGTTTGTGAGGGTGCAGTGCTTTTAATTTTTTAGTGCTGACTTAGTGAGCAAGTGCCAGGTAACTTAAATGAAATGTGTTACAGGTAAAGTAAATGCAAAAATGACAAACAGTAACTTTCTTTCAAGTGAAACAAGGAAATAAGTACAGTAAGCAATGCAGATATCACTAGGGATCCACAGAAGCGCTGTAAAGCCAAGCTTTAGGTGAAATTAGCGTTTCAGGGAAATAACAAGAAAACAAACAACAAGCATACAAACACAGCTAGATTCAGCAGGCCTGGATCTAGTCTATGCTACAGCAAACAAGGTGTACCAGTTTCAGTAAGAATCAGTTCAAATATGCAGGCACTATAAGCCTTTAACCAGAAATTCCCAGCTCAGAAGGGCAGAATCCAGCCTCTCCTCCCACAAGAGTGCAGACCACAAACCTTCTTAATGTAAAATAACTGGCCTGAAGCCCAAGTGCTTAAACCAGAACTAATACACTTTTAGAATAACAGACACTGAGCCCTCAATCAGCAGTTCCCAACTTAGAAGGATGTAAGCTACCTGTCCTGCCTCCAGAGTGCAGGCCACAAACCTTCCTAATGTAAAACAACTGGTCTGAAGCCCAAGTGCTTAATCCAAAAGACTTAGAATGATAGCTACACTTTAATCAAGTTACTACCAAGCAGTAATAAATACAATTGAATACTTTAAAGAATGCCTGGATTAGTGCTCAAGTTATACAAACAAAGCTAGATTTAGCAGGCCTGGATCTAGTCTATGCTACAGCAAACAAGGTGTACCAATTTCAATAAGAAGCAGTTCAAATATGCAGGCACTATAAGCCTTTAACCAGAAATTCCCAGCTCAGAAGGGCAGAGTCCAGCCTCTCCTCCCACAAGAGTGCAGACCACGAACCTTCTTAATGTAAAATAACTGGCCTGAAGCCCAAGTGCTAAAACCAGAATTAATATACTTTTAGAATAACAGACACTGAGCCCTCAATCAGCAGTTCCCAACTTAGAAGGATGTAAGCTACCTGTTTTGCCACTACAGTGCAGACCACAATCCTTCTTAATGTAAAACAACTGGTCTGAAGCCCAAGTGCTTAAACTAAAAGGCTTAGAATGAGTTACACCAAGCAGTAATAAATACAATTGAGAACTTTTAAGATGATGCAAAAGCAAAATAAAGTAGGAAGAAACACAAATACAGTAAAAGCAGATACATTTTTTAAGTGGAAAGAGAGAAAGGAAAGAGAGAAAGGAGCAGCAAAAATTAAGCTGATTGGCCTTCTCAAATGTTCTCCCTGTACTGGGTAGAATGAGGTAATGACACTAGACTGGCAGGAGGGTCCCAGATCAAATTTACACTAGGGGTGGGCAACTGCAAAGCCACCAACTATAAAAACACTATACCAACAGGAAGGGAGGGTGGGAAACAAACTGCAGAAATGTTTCACAGAGTTGAAAAGCAGCAGTGAGCCTTTAAATGAAAGTTGTAAACAGCTAAAGGAGCCTCTAGAAAAAAGAGTTTAACTGCAACAAGTTATTAGAAACAAACAACCCAACAGATGATTAATAAAAGTGGACAATTTCCAGCTAATACCTCACACACAGTGAAACTAGCTAGAAAAATACACAGTACACAAAGTGCTATAAATAACAAAGAAAGAACAAAATAAACAAAAAACAGGATACTTAATGTTAAATATTATAGCTCCAAGTTTCCTCAGTCTCCTTCCTTCAATCAAGCTCAGTGTGAAATGGCAGAACACTCACAAATGAACTTCTTAGGTAACAGAAAGTTGAAACCTGAGACAGTTTTTAAGAAATAAATCTCTAAAGAACCAATGAGGTGCTTAGTCTAAGCTGTAGTCCAGGTGACCTCAGTCAGCCAATGACCTCAAACAATTCTCTCTCACTGAAATGCCTGATGGCTTTGGCTAAACCAAGATGTCCCTGAATATGTGCTCAGACACACAGCCTCCACAAACACTAGGCCCAAATACAAGCCTGAATATGGAAATGCTACAAATATCCCCACTACTTAGAACAAACTGCAGAAATGTTTCTCACAGTTGAAAAGCAGCAGTGAGCCTTTAAATGAAAGTTTTAAACAGCTAAAGGAGCCTCTAGAAAAAGAGTTTAACTGCAACAAGTTATTAGAAACAAACAACCCAACAGATGCTTAATAAAAGTGGACAATTTCCAGTTAATACCTCACACACAGTGAAACTAGCTAGAAAAATACACAGTACACAAAGTGCTATAAATAACAAAGAAAGAACAAAATAAACAAAAAACAGGATACTTAATGTTATATATTATAGCTCTGAGTTTCCTCAGTGTCCTTCCTTCGATCAAGCTCAGTGAGAAATGGGAGAACACTCACAAATGAACTTCTTAGGTAACAGAAAGTTGAAACCTGAGACAGTTTTTAAGAAATAAATCTCAAAAGAACCAATGAGGTGCTTAGTCTAAGCTGTAGTCCAGGTGACCTCAGTCAGCCAATGACCTCAAACAATTCTCTCTTACTTAAATGCCTGATGGCTTTGGCTAAACCAAAATGTCCCTGAATATGTGCTCAGACACACAGCCTCTACAAACACTAGGCCCAAATACAAGCCTGAATATTGAAATGCTACAAATATCCCCACTACATAGAACAAACTGCAGAAATGTTTCTCACAGTTGAAAAGCAGCAGTGAGCCTTTAAATGAAAGTTTTAAACAGCTAAAGGAGCCTCTAGAAAAAAGAGTTTAACTGCAACAAGTTATTAGAAACAAACAACCCAACAGATGCTTAATAAAAGTGGACAATTTCCAGTTAATACCTCACACACAGTGAAACTAGCTAGAAAAATACACAGTACACAAAGTGCTATAAATAACAAAGAAAGAACAAAATAAACAAAAAACAGGATACTTAATGTTATATATTATAGCTCTGAGTTTCCTCAGTGTCCTTCCTTCGATCAAGCTCAGTGTGAAATGGCAGAACACTCACAAATGAACTTCTTAGGTAACAGAAAGTTGAAACCTGAGACAGTTTTTAAGAAATAAATCTCAAAGAACCAATGAGGTGCTTAGTCTAAGCTGTAGTCCAGGTGACCTCAGTCAGCCAATGACCTCAAACAATTCTCTCTCACTTAAATGCCTGATGGTTTTGGCTAAACCAAGATGTCCCTGAATATGTGCTCAGACACACAGCCTCCACAAACACTAGGCCCAAATACAAGCCTGAATATGGAAATGCTACAAATATCCCCACTACTTAGAACAAACTGCAGAAATGTTTCTCACAGCTGAAAAGCAGCAGTGAGCCTTTAAATGAATGTTTTAAACAGCTAAAGGAGCCTCTAGAAAAAGAGTTTAACTGCAACAAGTTATTAGAAACAAACAACCCAACAGATGCTTAATAAAAGTGGACAATTTCCAGCTAATACCTCACACACAGTGAAACTAGCTAGAAAGATACACAGTACACAAAGTGCTATAAATAACAAAGAAAGAACAAAATAAACAAAAAACAGGATACTTAATGTTATATATTATAGCTCTGAGTTTCCTCAGTGTCCTTCCTTCGATCAAGCTCAGTGAGAAATGGGAGAACACTCACAAATGAACTTCTTAGGTAACAGAAAGTTGAAACCTGAGACAGTTTTTAAGAAATAAATCTCAAAAGAACCAATGAGGTGCTTAGTCTAAGCTGTAGTCCAGGTGACCTCAGTCAGCCAATGACCTCAAACAATTCTCTCTTACCTAAATGCCTGATGGCTTTGGCTAAACCAAGATGTCCCTGAATATGTGCTCAGACACACAGCCTCCACAAACACTAGGCCCAAATACAAGCCTGAATATTGAAATGCTACAAATATCCCCACTACATGGAACAAACTGCAGAAATGTTTCTCACAGTTGAAAAGCAGCAGTGAGCCTTTAAATGAAAGTTTTAAACAGCTAAAGGAGCCTCTAGAAAAAGAGTTTAACTGCAACAAGTTATTAGAAACAAACAACCCAACAGATGCTTAATAAAAGTGGACAATTTCCAGTTAATACCTCACACACAGTGAAACTAGCTAGAAAAATACACAGTACACAAAGTGCTATAAATAACAAAGAAAGAACAAAATAAACAAAAAACAGGATACTTAATGTTATATATTATAGCTCTGAGTTTCCTCAGTGTCCTTCCTTTGATCAAGCTCAGTGTGAAATGGCAGAACACTCACAAATGAACTTCTTAGGTAACAGAAAGTTGAAACCTGAGACAGTTTTTAAGAAATAAATCTCAAAAGAACCAATGAGGTGCTTAGTCTAAGCTGTAGTCCAGGTGACCTCAGTCAGCCAATGACCTCAAACAATTCTCTCTCACTTAAATGCCTGATGGCTTTGGCTAAACCAAGATGTCCCTGAATATGTGCTCAGACACACAGCCTCCACAAACACTAGGCCCAAATACAAGCCTGAATATGGAAATGCTACAAATATCCCCACTACATAAAACAAACTGCAGAAATGTTTCACAGAGTTGAAAAGCAGCAGTGAGCCTTTAAATGAAAGTTGTAAACAGCTAAAGGAGCCTCTAGAAAAAAGAGTTTAACTGCAACAAGTTATTAGAAACAAACAACCCAACAGATGCTTAATAAAAGTGGACAATTTCCAGCTAATACCTCACACACAGTGAAACTAGCTAGAAAAATACACAGTACACAAAGTGCTATAAATAACAAAGAAAGAACAAAATAAACAAAAAACAGGATACTTAATGTTATATATTATAGCTCTGAGTTTCCTCAGTGTCCTTCCTTTGATCAAGCTCAGTGTGAAATGGCAGAACACTCACAAATGAACTTCTTAGGTAACAGAAAGTTGAAACCTGAGACAGTTTTTAAGAAATAAATCTCAAAAGCACCAATGAGGTGCTTAGTCTAAGCTGTAGCCCAGGTGACCTCAGTCAGCCAATGACCTCAAACAATTCCCTCTCACTGAAATGCCTGATGGCTTTGGCTAAACCAAGATGATCCTGAATATGTGCTCAGACACACAGCCTCCACAAACACTAGGCCCAAATACAAGCCTGAATATGGAAATGCTACAAATATCCCCACTACTTAGAACAAACTGCAGAAATGTTTCTCACAGCTGAAAAGCAGCAGTGAGCCTTTAAATGAATGTTTTAAACAGCTAAAGGAGCCTCTAGAAAAAAGAGTTTAACTGCAACAAGTTATTAAAAACAAACAACCCAACAGATGCTTAATAAAAGTGGACAACTTCCAGTTAATACCTCACACACAGTGAAACTAGCTAGAAAAATACACAGTACACAAAGTGCTATAAATAACAAAGAAAGAACAAAATAAACAAAAAACAGGATACTTAATGTTAAATATTATAGCTCCAAGTTTCCTCAGTGTCCTTCCTTTAATCAAGCTCAGTGTGAAATGGCAGAACACTCACAAATGAACTTCTTAGGTAACAGAAAGTTGAAACCTGAGACCGTTTTTAAGAAATAAATCTCTAAAGAACAAATGAGGTGCTTAGTCTAAGCTGTAGTCCAGGTGACCTCAGTCAGCCAATGACCTCAAACTATTCTCTCTCACTGAAATGCCTGATGGCTCTGGCTAAACCAAGATGTCCCTGAATATGTGCTCAGACACACAGCCTCCACAAACTCTAGGCCCAAATACAAGCCTGAATATGGAAATGCTACAAATATCCCCACTACTTAGAACAAACTGCAGAAATGTTTCTCACAGCTGAAAAGCAGCAGTGAGCCTTTAAATGAAAGTTTTAAACAGCTAAAGGAGCCTCTAGAAAAAAGAGTTTAACTGCAACAAGTTATTAGAAACAAACAACCCAACAGATGCTTAATAAAAGTGGAAATTTTCCAGTTAATACCTCACACACACAGTGAAACTAGCTAGAAAAATACACAGTACACAAAGTGCTATAAATAACAAACAAAGAACAAAATAAACAAAAAACAGGATACTTAATGTTATATATTATAGCTCCGAGTTTCCTCAGTGTCCTTCCTTCGATCAAGCTCAGTGTGAAAATGTGTGTGTGTGTGTGTGTGTGTGTGTGTGTGTGTGTGTGTGTGTGTGTGTGTGTGTGTGTGTGTGTGTGTGCACGCCTGCATAAATGCAACCAAGCTCTGTGCTAGCACTATGTCTTGCCATTTCAGACCGGTGCGAGGTATGCATGGTACAATTGTCAGTTCACTGTCAATGCTCCCAACCATGTAAACTACCTGTGCAGGAGTTGAACTGCCACTTCCACGTCCCCTGTTCAAAGTGGGGGTGATACCTGAATGTAAGTGATGTCTGCTAGACAAGTCCTTTATCTGACTACATCCAGGACCATGACCCCATGCCCTTTCACATATGACTGTTGACACCTCAATCACTGACAGATCAGAGGAAGTTATGCCAGTACAGGAGTGGGATCTGGCATGGCCTTGGTGGCTTGCACCAGAGGACATTGTGGCTTTATGAACACAAGAATGCTGGCTCTCCCCAGCAGATGTACCTTCACAAACATTGCCTTATCCAGTGTGTCACTCATCCTATCTAATGATTCCTTAACATGGGTGAGACAGTCATGCAGTAGCACATGATAACACAATACTGTGAAGTAACTGTACTAAACTGGAAAGCACAGCAAGAAATTACATATGTGCAGTATAGCAGCAGTAATTTTTTAAAAATTACATACATATCAAAGTCTTTTTTTTATTGCATATTGAAATACATTCAAAATATGAACATGTAAGCTGTTTCTGAAGAGGGCAAACATAAGTTATGAAATAGTGCTGTAATTTGTAGAACAAATTCCTCCAAGTAACTTGCAACAATGTTCTGCCTGTATCCAATCAGTCTTCCCTCCTTTTACTTAAATAGCTACATCATTATCTTTATATAGTATAGATTCAGCCCTCTGAGTACAGAGGTGATGTAAATGAGGTGTGAAATCTTTAGCATTCCTGAATACCAAAAAAAAATTAGTTGGTGTAGGGGATGTAAACATGGTGTAAGTAGATACACAATTGCATGCACACAAACTTTAACTGCAGGGAGGAGTCAAGACAATTGACCTTGATTGAAGTTTATGCATTCTTTCTTCCTTATGTTTGATTCCCCATTGGCCAACTAACTGTTTATGGTGTATAATTCCAGAAAGTTGTGTTCCCAGTCATTCTATTTATCATCCAAAACAGCAAGGATAACAAAACAAGTCATTAAGCCTGTTAGTTATACCATCTATACAAGTGTAAATAGGCTGATTGGCTGAGCAGCACACATAGCAAATCTCAATGACATGTTTCTCACCTTCATTGTTTGATAAAATGCCTTCATTTTTGTTTGCAAATGCCTCTCTGTGCTTTCCATCATGAAAATATAGTTGACATAGTTGTGCAGATTTGCATACTAGCTGTTAAACGCAAGACTGGAATTTGGTGCCAATTCAGACATAGAGTAGCTTATTGACTTCTGCAGGTATGGCTGGTGTGGGAGATGATGGTGCTGAATTTAAAGTACAGAGGTGGGGTGTTAAAGAGTCCAGGATTTTTGTCGCACTCCTTGTGAAGTACTACAGTGGTAGCCTGCTGCAGGAGGACTATACTGGGTCTCAGTATAAGACTGAGGTTTGGAACAGATTAGCCAAGGCTGTCTCTAGTGCAACTGGCATTCCATGCACTTGACAGAATTGTCATCACCACTATATTGACTGAAACAGTTCAAGAAGGACCTCCTTAGCTGATGGGAGGATGACTTTAGAACTGCTGACATCCCTCAGTTGTGGAAGTGTACTGATCCATCAGTATTAAATGATATAGAATGCCAGACACATCCAAGACGGTTATTTAATATACTTTCAGGTTTCTTTTTCTGTTTTTCTTTGTTGTACAGCTGATGAAGATATTACAGCAAACAGGGAGGTTAATTCTCTGCAGAGAGGTACTGAGTACATATGAATCAGATCTTACTGTAAACCTAATAACTATTGTAATTGATGCAATATGGCAATACTGAAATAAATAGTTGTATTTATGACATAACAGTGCAATTGATTAATAGTATAACAGTAAGTCCTTCCCATCATACCTGGATGTGGCAAAGGTGTATAGACCTGATAATCATAACTATTTATTTTCTGAATTTATATAATCATGGGATATGCCATGGATCTAATTCTCTCTCTTTTTTGTCTTACCTCACCCCTTCTGTCTCTTAATGATAGTTTTTTTTTTGGGGGGGGTATGTTATATTCCTTACAAATATTCTGTTGTTATATATACCTACTTATAAAAACTGACATATAGCACAGAGAAGTAGACCAACCATTGTGGATCGGCTGGCTATCCACAGATTGTAGCACTGACAACCAGCACTTCAGGGTCCCAAATAGTCAGTACAACCTCCACCACCCTTACCATACCTGCCCCATCTGCATAAGGTAACTCTGCTTTGGTAGCTGGTTCACTGGTACCTTCTGAGAGTTATACTTGTTCAGGTGGTGATTTTGTCACCAACCAAGAGCTGATAGGGCTGGTGATGGGTATAATGGAAAGTGGTCTCAGTGTCTGAATTGGCCATGTAGAAAAGGTGCTTCATCACATTATCAAGATAATGCCATGTCAAGCACTGACACAAGAAATTGAGGAAGTAGACAGTGATGACAGTGCTGAGGGCAATGACTAGGTTCTCACTGTTCTCAGGCTTGTCATGGGTGTGTCTCAGATGTCCACTAACTATCCCCGATCATAGTGTCCCCAACCTTTTGTGTCCATCAACATTTTTGTCTGTCTTGTTTGTCATGTATATATGTGCCTGTTTCCTCACCTAACCTTCCTACCTGATCCTCACATTCCTAAGTGCCTTCCCCAGCATTCCTCTCACTTTGAAAGCAAAAAAAAATAAAAATGGTCACCTGTCACACAAAAAAATAACGATGCATGCATAGCTATCTAGTTCACCTATATGTCTTCTTGATACACTTACTTTGATACAATTGGCTGTACAACATAATTTTGTTGTTATGGCCTACCCTAGGTGTGAAGACAGTCCAAATATAGCAAACTGTGGTTACACTTTTACATTTATGTTGTGAAGAAATTAATCACTATGATTCTCTGTCACTACCTTCTAGCAAATTTCTCTATTCTATTGCCTGTGTCCTCTTATCTGCTTGCCCCCCCCCATTTAACCACTTTCCTAGCAAACCTTTTTTTACATATTTAATCCCATCAAAAAATGAATCACACACAACATACATGGCCAGAAATGGCCCATAAGAAAGCCTTCAGTAGTTTTCTCTCAGCACTTGAGCAAACACTGGCATCATGCACCAATGCCAGTTGACAGTGAATGGCTGTTCACATCCTATGGCAAAACCTATTCATGTGTTGCTATCTCCTGCAGTAGTCTGATTTTCTTATGCAAAGTAGCTTAAGCATACTGTGCTATCAGAATACAGAGTAAAGGCAGACTAAAGGAATTCATAGTCACATTACTCTAACAGTTCTTTGACTACTGGACATAGGCAAGTGCAGCATTCTCTCTGGAGTGTTGACATAAATCAATTGTCTAACAATTTAGTTTTGACTATAGCATCAAGGGTTTGATTCCAGATGTGTGTCACATTATTTCTTACTGTGATGTTGTACTTGTTGTACTTGTATGATATGTTTCATGACACATATCTTACTTTTTATTCAGTTAAGTATTTGCAAACACATCCATATCTTATTCTACTCATGTCTTCATCAGGTTCTGCCTATCATACAACTTCTTGATCCCCAGAGCCATCACTTATTGATATAGAACATGACTGTTGAATACTGAGGACACGCCATGAACATGTGCATTAATGACCCATAACACCACTTTTCCATAAGAGTCTGTATACTGCATGTATCTCTATCTTCACCTCCTCTCTCTCACACCTTTGTATTAGATGAAACTCTTACTGCCCATTTTTATGTCTTTCCTGTGAATGAGTTGACTATATATCTGTCTAAGCCCCTTCTGTTTGATCATTCTTGTGTCATTGCAAAATGTGGTGAGTGTTTGCCTTTTATTGCGTTATACACCCAGTTAACTTGTGATTTCCCTTGAAGCATGCCTCATGTAGTAGGATGGAACTTTATAGATATAATATTCTGCATGATTATTGTTATTCTCCTTAAAGGCCTGCATCCAAAATCCCAGTCTCTCCTTGTTTCTTGAGCTTTCCTGTGTTTCATCATCATCCCTTTCCACTTTGATTTGTGTTATGTGTAGGAGTCTTAACTGTGTAGCTCTAAAATACCCCCCCAAATTGGGTATTCCCAATCTGTCCTGTTCTACTGGAAGAATCAGCTTATCCCACTTGACTCTTGACATCTTCCTCTCCCAGATAAAGTCTTTCAGCTCTTTATTAATTGCTACCCACAAGTTCTCCTTTGTTGATACAAATATGCCTGACCAGCATACAAGACTAAATAGACTAAAGGCATTTTAACTGCGTGTATCTTACTAACCATATCCATATAACAAATCTTCCATTTTCTCAATTTTTGTATTATCTTTTGTTTAGTCTGTTCCCACATATCCTTAGCTGCCACACTAGAATAATTTTAATCCATACTTCCAAATATTTAATTGTATCTTGTCCCCATAAATATGAGCATTCCTGAACCAGTTTATGTGTGGGTACATAATTTACTGCTATTGCCTTTGTTTTAGCTTCATTAATGTTGTATCCTGAAAAGATCTAAAACTGTCTCAAAATGTTCAACAACACTGTAATGACTTTTTCTGGTTTGGTCAGGTACAAAATAATACCATATGCAAATAAACCCAGCTTTTCTTGACTATTATACCAATTCTATCCTTGAATTTCTGACTCCCTTATTTTCTTTGCCAGTGGCTCTAAATATAATGCAAGTAATAAAGGGGAAACAGGACACCCCTGTCTGGTTCATCTGCTCAAGCAGAAATTATCAGAGAGGACCCCACCTACTTTAATTTTCACCTCCGATCACTCATATATTCTCCTAATCAACCTTATAATTTTTTTCAGGAAATGCAAATGCTTACATTGCCCTACTCATAAAGTCCCAGTTTATTCTGTCAAATACTTTCTCTGCATCACGACTCACTGACAACAATGGTATTTTTTTTACATTCTGCTTCCCTCTGGATCATCAATGTTCTGTTAATGTTGTCAAATGTTTGCCTCCCCTCCACAAAACCACACTGATCCATATCTATCAGTTTTGGCATTACGTTTGCCATTCTTTTAGCCATTATAGACATGAACATTATAATAATGGCTTTGCATTAAAATGGGCCTGTATGAAGCTGGATCTCATGGATCTTTACCCTCTTTAGGTATTACAGTCACCACTGCTTTCTTCCAGGATGGCAGTGCTTCTCCTCCTCTTAAGATAATCTTAAACAAAACCTTCCAGACCTTTATCAGTTTTTTCCTCCTAGCTTCCAGACTTCCACAGAATTAACATCTGTTCTTGAGGGCTGTCCTGTGTATTGGTTATACATCACAATTTTCATCCCATCTCCTCCTATCCTAACTGTTAGTAAATGAGCCTCATCTACCTGTAACCTTGGCATATTTAATCCTTCCATAAACATTAACATTTTGTATCTTTTCTTGATTTTCATATTTCTCTGCTTTATAGAGACTCTCATAGAATTTCTGAAATATTTCTAATACCTTTACAGGATCTCCTGATACCTTCTTTGTTATAGGTTCCCTAAGTTTGGTGATAGCCCTTTCTACTGCCTGTTGCCTGAATTGTTGTGCTAAAAGTTTTTATGCTCCAGTGTTATTATCATAAAACAGTTACTTAACAGCAATCTTTCTATGCTTGTGCATATTATTGAGATAATTTTCTGCCTAGTATTTTGTAGTTGATCCTTTTCTTGTTCTGTGAGATTCCCCCAATTCTGCAATACTTTAACATTTGTCAGTCCCTCTAAATAATTATTGTTACTTCTTAACCATAGCTCCCTTTCTTTTATCTCCATTCTATTTTTAAACCCCACCTTAATTTTATCCCACTACCTATATTTTGAGAAGAAATTTCTATCCTCGCTAACAGCTCCTGAATAATCTCCACTACCCATTCCTTAAATTCCTCTCATATCAGCTGATAGGCAGGAAAGTGCCAATGTCTCATTTTTATGCCATTAGTCTATGTTTTTATTTTAGCTATTACTGGTGCATGATCTGAAATAGTTATTGGGAGGGTATCAAGACCTTCAATTAAATGCACATGTACCTGTGAAATGCAAATTCTGTCTAGCCTAGCCCAGTTTTTATATATTGGTGAATAATGTGTAAATTCACTCCGAACTCCTATTACTGAATTCACATCTTCCATGCCAAATATTTTCATACATTTCTTTATAAATCTACCTTTCTTTGTTATATTTTCCCTTCTGGACTCCCTGACACATCTTTACTGCTGCAAATCAAATTCCAGTCCCCACTATAAGTAATATTCCTTGCTGGAAACTGATTATTTTTCCCAGAATTTTCTTAAGCTCCATTATAACAGTTTTAAGAGAAATGGAGTAATCATAATTCCTTGCCAGTATCCCCTTAGCACTACCAATTTGCCATTATTATCTCTTTTATCTTCTTCTATCACTATTGGAACTCCTCTTGCAATTAATATAAGTACTCCTTTTTTCCTTTCTCCAAGGTATTCCACTGAATAACCATCTGAAAACTTTCTTAATCAAATTCACATGTTCAGTTCTTTTTAAGTGTGTCTGCTGTAACATAGCTATTTGCATTCTAGATTTTTAATATAGTCATTACTCTTTCTTGTTTGTATTTATCTGTGAAACCATTTAAATTTAAAGATATTAAAGAAAGCATCATTGTATTAAAAAATTATTATTACAACCTTTTATGTATAACACCTTTTTTGTTAAATGTCTAGTTCCAACTTTTGTGTTACATGCATACACTGTTTGGTAGATTGAATTTGTATACAGTTGTTTCTTGTCATATACATTTGAGCCTATATCACATCTTATAAAAATTTTTGTTTTATTGAAAGCCCTCAAAAAACACAACCCAATACCCCCTAAAACCTATTAACTTAATATTAGCACACAAAACTGTGTACAACATCAAATATTGAAGTTTTACCCTCCTAATAGGAACAAAAGTCTCAAACTGACAGCCACACTCAAAGACTTGAGTTAACCTAAAAGAAAGGTCATCCATGCTAAGACGCATGGTGCAGCCTGTGCTTCTACTGAGTGGCTATTTGTTTTGTCTTATTTTTATAGCTCTCCCAGCTGGGAGAACCCATGGATGTTTTCAGAGAATATTAACTACCTTGGAAGAGCCCATGAACGCTTATTTATCGACTTTATAAAAACTTTGAAGATGATTAGCTTTTCCAGCTAATCTAGCTAACCAGAGGTGCCAAACTTGATAAAAAATGTATCCACTTTACTGTATTTCTATATTAAAACTTTTTACTTTTTAGTTTATGTGCTACAGCTTGGCACCTCTAGTTAGCTGGATTAGCTGGAAAAGCTAATCATCTTCAAAGTTTTTATTTAGTTCAAACCATGGGAAATACTACATATGAAGAGTTTTACTATGGGAGTGGGCTAACTGGAATCCATGGAGAGACCTTGTGCTGCATACTCTAACATTATCTACTTTGGGAAAACCCCTGAATGCTTTCAGAAAACATCATCTCATAGCCAATTTCTCTTTTTGTTTTTTTCCTCAGCCAATCACTCTCCACCAGACATTAGCCAGTTTCTCTTTATCGGCTTGTCTCCATGAAGACATGAGAACCAGGCAGCCAGTTTCTCTTTATCAGATAATTTCCATGGAAACATGAAGGCCAGCTGCAGAATTGTTACTAACCATACATGTATTTGCTAGAAAAGAGCATCATAATATTCAATGTTCTTTTTATTTGCTTGCTCTTTCTTAAAACATTATACTAAATCAATCTAAGGTCTTTAATTCAGTCATTTCCTCATGCAAGAATGAGAAAAAACATAAATTTTTCTTTCATCATGCTTTTTAACTAGGCTTATATATATATATATATATATATATATATATATATATATATATATATATATATATATATATATATATATATATATATTACCAACTAAAACAGAAACGTGGTGTGGGCAAACTGGTCAGTAATATAAAGTTATTATAATATGATACATGCAGGTATATTTTATATGTATTCTATATGCATTTATATTTTTCAGTATTCATTGTGTATTTACCTTTTATTTTGATATAGCTAGCTCATTGTTGGGCTATATAGTAGTGGATTTTTATTGGATGTTTTATTAATTGCCATTGAGTTCTGATTGGCTCACATGTATTTTTAAATTGATGAGTGAAATGAAGAATTTGTCTGATGAAGCAGTTATTTACTGCGAAAGGGCTCACCATTTGTATTTCCTGGAATAAAACTCGGCTTGATTTTATTAGCTGTGGTCTGGTCGCTCTTTGCTTTTTTACTGTATATATATATATATATATATATATATATATATATATATATATATATATACACACACACACACACACACACACACACACACACACACACACACACATGGTTTCACTTCATAATCTTGAAATGCTGAAATCTCGAATTTCAGCATTTCGAGACCATAAAGCTGAAACCATACAAAACCAAAATTTAACAACCCCAAAACCATAAACCCAAACACACAGCATGCACCACACCACACACAAACCACAACACCCACACCACAAAACAAACACAAAAAATTATACAAATACCTACACTACACAAAAGCAGGGGGTAAGCCCCCCTGCATCCCTCACATGGGGCACTGTGCCCCCAACACCCCTCCTACTTATATATACTAACTCCGAGATCACACAAACAGTAACAACAGAACACTCACATCCAAACACCCCCCCCCACACACACACACACACATACAAACACCAACACATCCAACAATTACACACTCATACATTAACCTACCTATGCTAACCCACACATACAACTTGAAAACAATCTAAGACACACTCAAGCTCCCACCCAAAACTCTTAAAAAACAGTCACTTACCTTACACTCCATGCAAATCCATACACCACACCAAATTACATCCAATGTCATCACCGCACGTCATGTAACATAAAGCCATAACTGCGAATTCGAGATATTCTAATTTGCAATTATGCACTTTCCACATTTTGAAATTTGGCTTTATAGTCTTGAAATGCTGAAATTCAAGATTTCAGCATTTTGAGATTATGAAGTGAAACTCTCTTTCTCTCTCTCTCTCTCTATATATATATATATATATATTGCAGTGCCTACATTTCTTAAAACTGAACAAGGAGAGAGAGAGAGAGAGAGAGAAGAAGAGTGAAAGAAAAGAAAAAAAAAAAGAACAACAGCACCTGTTTGCAATCCCCATTACACAATTATAAATAACTGAAAAAAACTTTACCTTATAGCATGTAAAGAAAACCACATGCAACCAAACTGGTACTAAGAACAAAGTCTTTACTTACAGTTAACTTACTCCTTTCTCTTCCCCTCCCCAAAGCATTTTTCTGAACATTAATCTCATGAAGTATGGCATATGCTTTAGAGTCCCCCAAAAGTCCAACAAATTCTGAAAAAGTCTAATATTTCCAGATTTTCTTGTTCTGTCATATTTCACAAATATAATTATTGCATTGTAATCCCCTATTAAATTATTGGTTTTATTATTGTTCATCTCTGAAATCCTGTCTCTGCTTCATTTCCAACATACTCTCAACTCTTCTAGTCAACTCTTGTGCTCCTTTTTATTCTCTCCAACATTTTCCGTTGAAAATTTTGAAAAGATTTCACAGGTACAGTCTCTCTGTGGTCTTTATTACCAGGATCACAAGAAGCAGAATCTCCTTCTGTTTCACAGCTTACTTTTTGCTGGACAAACTTTTGTATTTCCTCCTTAGCATGTAGTTTATCAAAAAAAGATTTTGTCCCTCCAGGGAAGAGTACCTTGAAGACAGCCGGGTACAGCAGTTTTAATCTCACACCTGCTTCTCAACATTCCCTGAATAGTGAAATAAATTTACTCCTCTTCTGTCTGATGTAGAATGAGTAATCATTCTCCTCAAATACTCAGTCTCCCACTTTTAGTATGTTGTCCTTCTGCCACAGTTTTGTCAGAATAAACTCATTCTCCCAATAGGATTGGATGTTTGCTATTAAAAGTCTGGGTTGATTTCTTATAGCCAGGTTTGGAGCATACACACAATGTGTCCTTTCAACTAGCAGCTCCTGCTGTGGAATACCAGTCCAGTTGTGTATTCATGCTTTCATAAAATGAATGCAGTTGTTTCCTTCCAGTTCTCTGCTATAGCTGAACATCTCAGGTTTTTCCTGTGTGCTCTGTCCTCTAATTCTGTTATTTTTTGAAACAACTCTTCCTGAGCAGTCTCATATTCAGCCAGCTTTTTCTTTACTTTGACCTCTGATTTTTGCAGCTTATCATCTCATCTGAATATCTGTTTAAAGCTTCTTCCATTTTTTTCAGCCTTTTGTTGTTTGTGTTGATATATTCCATCAGTGTTTTGTTTATCGTAACCAGGTCTGTATGCAGTTGTCTTATATATTCCTATAAGTTATTGTAAGTCATGTCTAAAGGTTGCATTGTTTTTTGCTGAACAGCTGAAGAACTTTCCCCAATCAGTGTTTCGTCCTCACTTTTTGTGGCTGCTTTTTTCTAGGTCTTCTGTATTTTTTTATTCCTGGCATCCAAGCAGTGCACTTACTAACCAGTTACTGAAATTTACCCATAAACACAAGTCTACTGGCCTTCTCTGATTAGTTTCTATTTTCACACTGGGACAGTTAGAAATAAGCTGTTACTCAATGTGCAGACATCCTTGAAGTCCTTTGCCATTGTGTTGTTGTATGCTATCCGTATTGTTACTACTTCTAGTATACCTCTCAACTGTGTCCCTTTTAGCTGTAAAAAGCTTTGACTGTGAGGCTTTCAAGAAATAATGATTTATTTGAACATGATTCTTGTCACTACAGCTGTTTTTCTTTTTCTTCTTTTTTTTTTGCATGTACACTATCTTTTCAGTAAATATAACATGAACAGAGGACAGAATGCCACAGCCAGTAAGCTAAGAGGAGGGGGTGGGGGGTGGATCCAAGAGTCTTAATTGTGGAAGTAAGAGTGGGTAATCAGATAAAACATCCAAGTTAGTGACAGAATGAGAGGTGACAGAGTTAGCAGCTGTTCACATTGTAGATTGTTTTTGCTGTCTGCAGTTGGTATTATCCTTTTAAAAGTAAGAACAACTCTGAATGGGGGTGCTATTGAAAAATGAGGTGGCTACAGTGTAGTTATGAATCTAAAGCCAGACAGACAGACAGAGTCTATAGCTAGAGGAGACAGTGGGCAAGCCAGCAGCCAAGACAGTACAATTATGGAAGTCAAGAGTCTAATAATATATTGCAGCTAAATTTCCCCTAGCGTCCTTACAGCCACAATCACAAGTTGTGAGTCAAGGGACAAGGGTAGCAGCTTGCACATTGCAGTACTGTAATAATCCAAATGATATGATAAAGTGTTAAACTGACTGCATGGTGCACATCTCATGAGAAGGATAAAACAGACATTACAATAATTTATTACCGTGCCTCCAAGGTGGTAGTTTCGGTGTTTAAATTTGCTCACTTTTTGTAATACAGCTAATAAAAAAAACATTCTAAGTTTTAAAAAGGCTATGCAGTTATTTTTGTACTATAGCAGTCTAATTGTTCTGCTTTAAGTTTGTTTCTTGGTTCTTATACAGTTGCAAGTTGCTTACCATTTTCATGAATAGTGAAAGTTTTAATTCAAGTGTATTCATTCATGGTCTGTGAAATATATATTGAAATGATTATCACAGGCTGAATGCAACTTAATTTATGTTTAACAGTAATAAGAGATGCAGGCTTTTGTTTTCTACATTATTTTGCAAGCTAGTACTTATGTGATTAACCATTTTGCAAAGCATGTGACTTAGATGGATGGTATTCAACACTCAGTGTGATATAACAATCTCACTTGAAAAGGTATGTGCCAGTGTTTTCTTTCATGTTATTTATTTGGTGTAGAAGAAATACTTAGCTAGGCGGAATCCATTCTCAATGGACTCCTAGGGAGAAAATATCAACAGTGATTATTGAATATTATCAATGTACAGACATATTAAGAAATGAAGAGCCCAGTAGAGAATTTGCACATCAAATTATACACTGTATAAACCATAGATTTGGGGATGGATTCATTAACAGCTATACAAAGATGCCATAAGCATGTTAGCAAGCTATTTTATACTCATTAAATGGCTCTATCTGATGCCAAACCCAGATAAATGGCAGAGTATGCTAATGACAGCATAAAAAGCTGAAGTACATGCTAATTAACCAATTCAACATGGCAGAGCTATTCAGGAAGCTATAAAGCAGTCATATACACTCAGTGTAGTCTTTTGCCATGTATACCAAAACTCTTTGGAATAGAGCATGATTACACTTAAAAGAAATATGTTAGGGGTTGCTGCTTCTATTATGCTGCATGCACAACAGGCTTTAAATCAGGGTGCTGCTACCAGACCTTGGGCAAGAAGAAGAAGAGTGTTACACCCTGTTTGACTTATCATGCACTGCATGAAACTGAAATTGCTGAGAAGTACAGGGTAGATAGGGAAATACTGGAAGAAAAATGCAACCTCTGGCATTCCTACCTCAGGCTCCAGAGAAATCATGGAGAACTAATTCTAGTGGAAACAAAAATATGTTTAGTATTACATATACTGGCTACTGGAACTTTTCAGAGAAACATGGAGGATATATTAGGAGTGACGCAGGCATCAGCCTCTAGAATATTACATCAGTTTTTAAATACAATGCTATAACACAAAAGAGTGCATATCTGTTTCTCATGAACCCCACAGGAGAGACAAGAACCATGCAAGAATTCTATGCAGCAACAGCACACCTTCCTAGAGTGTTTTGGCCATAGATTGCACACACATAGAAATAAAAACCCCACCTGGGGAACAAGGAAGTAGGTACATCAACAGAAATTGTTTCCATTCTTTAAACTGTCTTTTTGTGAGTGCACAAGTAACACACACATATAAAGAATATTCAGGGTTGAGGGCCAGTAACAACAGATGTATAGCACTCAAAAGTACTGTTCAGCATCTGAAGTGAATCCATGCCCCTGAGCCTCCCTACCCTATCCCTACCAACCCTATATTCTCCACCATTGCTTTTGAGGCTTTACTACAGGAGAATCTGTAGCTTGAGAAAAGAAACCATACTACCCTGATCAATTGTGTTATGCTTAGCCTGTCCTAAATCAGAGATTTTCATGTTATGGGTATGTGTAGGCATTCTGTGTCCAAAAATGGTGGGCCAGAGATGGAGAGCCACAGCCTCCCCCTCTCTGACCCCTCTGCACCCCTTGACTGCACCAGTTCATTGCCACCACCATCATCAGCACTCTGACATCAGACAGCAGTCAGGTAAAGTTTCACAGTGTGATGATTCTCTGATCACCTCATATAAACAAATAAACACAACAAACAGAGATATTCATCACACATTTTTTTTATAAAAAAAAGGTATGTTTAGTCTAGATACTACTAAGCAGCACAATTTTTAATCTATATACACCCTGACTCCTACCTTATATACAGTAATAACAGAAGATGGTTAGTTCCTAGTTCAAACATTGCATTGGTTCTTCTGGGTTGACCAGTAAAGGACTTATTATTGGATAAACAAGTATACAATGAGAAACAGGGATCAAATAGTTGTTTTACATCTACAACATCCTATATTTTGTTTAAACATTATTTTCATTTTATATGGTGTTATAAAGGACCTAGGTCTAAATTTCCATGTGAGCAATTTCCATTGCAATCAATGAGATGTTTGCTTTGTGAAGAGAAGTGTTAATTTCTTGTCATTGTTATTTGGCATTTGATTATTTATTGTTTTATAGTAGTTCCAAAGATTATTTGTATGATATAATTTTTTTTCTTAATTATTTTATAAATGTTTGATAAGTAACCTTTTCTATGAAAATCTTGCATTGTTGAAAAGACCAAGTGTTCTATAAATTTAGGTATATTTTGTCTGATTGTTAATTGCATTGTCTCTATTCTGTTTAAAATGTACTGTCTTATATCCTGTATGCTTAGCCATAGATCATTACCTAAATTAAATTTGTTTCTTATTTGTCCCTTTGTTAAAACTTTTCCAGAGTCTAGTAACTGATGCCAGTAAGTCAGTTCAAACTTATTAAGAGTCTTGATTATATGTATATCAAACGTTTTAATGTGAACCCAAGGATCACGTCAGTCGCCCTGCTAGACAAGTGTCCAGGGAAGTAAATAGTGTGGGAAGAAATAGCCAGGGAATTGTTATGGTTAGGCTTGTATAGGCCCTAGTGCTGATAGCCTAGTACCAACCTATGATTTTGTGTGCATGCAATAGGATACAGCAAGAATGACCAAGCTTTTATGTTGGGATTCCTATTCATAAGGGTTTTGTGTCCTTTCAATATGTTTTTTATAAACTTAAGAGTTTATGTGCTTTTGTTTGTTTTCTGTAAAATGTTCTCTCATCATCCAAAGAAAATTATTTGATACCAACTTAGTATATTGTGATGGTAATGTAAGACCTAATTTTAGCCATATATTTTCATGTATGTGTTTCCATCTGGCAGAGTAAACATTATTTACTCATAATGCTATTGTTTTTATATTAGATGACAGTGTATATATATTTCTGTATCTGGAGGACTGATTCCTTCTGCTTCCCAGTCAATTAAGTGATGATTCAGAACTATTCTGGGTTTAGTGGGATACCATAAGAAGTTTAGTATTAGTTCATTAAATTGTTTTATGTAAGATTTAGGAGGAGTTATGGAAAAGGCTTGTATGAAGTATAATATTTTTGTAAAGATAATCATTTTAATTAAATAATGCCTATCCTCCATTATAAAAAAAAAAGTATTTATTCAATTTTGAATGAGGGTTTTAATGTTATTTGGAATATTTAAGTACTTTATTGTCATTGTCTTATCTAGCTCATCTGTTAATGTAACCCCTTAGTATTTTATTTTATTGTCAGCAGCTATGTCATCTATGTCTTTCTTATTAGAGCTTATAAGTAATATCTCTGTCTTATTTTCATTAAATTTAAGGCCTGAGAGTTTCTGAAAGTGTTCAATTAAATTTAATAGCATTTTTAGAGAGGTGTTATCATCTTTTAAGGTTAACAAAATATCATCTGCAAACAACTGAACCTTGATTTCCAGACTATTCTCAATTTGTATACCTTTAATATTCTTATCCATTCAAATATAATTTGCAAAATGTTCAGTTACTAAGGCAAATAATAATGGAGACAAGGGGCATCCCTGTTTTGTACTTTTAGTAATTTCTAAAGATTTAGAAAAGCATGATCCAATCATTATATATACTAAGGATTTTTCATAAAGTGATTGAATAAATAGTGAGAATTTTTGAGAAAATCCATATTCTTCTAGAACTAACTATAGATAATCCCAATGGACAGAAACAAAGGCACTATTTATGTCTAAACTGTATAGATCATGTTTTTTTTGTATGCTTAATGTAATCAAAGATATAATTCTTTTAATATTATATGTATTGCTGTCTTTTATAAAGCCAGTTTGATCTTCATCTGTTAATAGTGGAAGTAGTTGTTAGCATATATTGCCATTAACATTTTATAATCAACATTTAGGAAAGATATAGGTTTGTAAGATGAACATTCCTTTACCTTTTTATCTGGTTTCAAAATAGGTGATATTATTGTATATTTCCAAGGAGGCATATTTTTGCTTTCTTTTACTAATGTAAACCCTTTTAATAGTAGTGCCAAAGCTTCTTTGGTTAATAATTTGAACATTTTTGGGATCATATTATCTACCAGGTGCTATGTTTGGCTTTAAAGTTTTAATTTGAATTTAGGTTCAGTCATAGTTATTTGAATGTTTATTAAGTTTATATGATCATCTGTTTGTTTTTTATATGTTTTCTAAAGAAAGACTTAAATATGTTTTGAGGTTTTATTGTTTCCTTTTGGGTATTAACTTTATGAAACTATAATTGAAATGCTTCTAGTATGCCTTCTAAGTCTGATACTTTCTTTCTGGTATCTGGAATGAATATTTCCTTTTTTGATTAGCTTTTATGATTGTTTTAGCTCTATTTGCTATTCTTTTCTTATTTCCGGGGTTCATCGAATAAGAACATAGTTTGATCTTCTCTAAATTTATCATTGTCTTATGATGTAGTGTCTGTAAATATTTTTTATTCATGTCATCAAATTCACTTATTAAATTTGTCTTTCCCTTCTGAATGTATAACTTTAGTTTATTGATTCTTGCTTGGAATTTCAGTAAGTCTTTGTCCCATTGCCTTTTCTTGTTTTTAAACCATGTTAATGCTTTGCCTTATAAATATGATTTCATACAGTCCCAAATATATATCTCTGACATGTCTTTAGTAAGATTTATGTCTAAAAATGTTTGTATCTCTTGAACATAAAATTCCTTAAAATCCTTTACATTTATGTATAAAGGACTTCTAGTTACAGTTATTCTTTGTTTTGTATTTAAATCTAAATCAAAAGTAATTTTAGTATGGTCTGACAATGGGCATTTGACTACTTTGACTTTATCCCAACTTTGTAGTTAGATCTCTTGATGTGTATACTCTATCTATTCTTGAATGTGTGCCATGCTGATGAGAGTAATGTTTAAAGAATAATGTATTAGGATCGCATATTCATTAATACCTACAATATTAAAAGTCTCAGTAAAATCAGATAGCACCTTAGAAATTGCTGTTTTCCTTTGTGTGTTTCTAGCATCAGTGTCCTCATCATTCAATATACAATTAAAGTATTCTTCTATGATTATTTCCCTTTAACACGGTGTACAATGTCTTCTAAATGCTGATTGGCTACCTTGACACCTAATCTTGGTAGCCAATAAATGTATACTAGAGCTATATATTCTCATTTATGGATATTGTTACTAAACAGATCATCCATGTTTTGTCATAATATGTATTTAAAATTGTTGGCATTAAGACTGAGTTTTTCTATAAGACTGCTATGCCTCTCTTCATTTGTTTATAATGAGAACTTACTAAAACTGTATAGTTATTTGTGTTAATGTTATGTCTTCTTGTATAAGGTGTGTGTCTTGCAAAAAAAAAATAATCTGTGCATTAAACATCTTCAAATATTTCAAGAAACTTCCCCTTTTACAATTGTTATTCAGATCATTTACATTAATGGAAATGCAATTCATAGTTAAATTATTACCACTCAAATTGCCAGTCATATATATATATATATATATATATATATATATATATATATATATATATATATATTAACTAATAAGTTCACAGATTTAACAAAAGAAAATTACTTATTTTCAGTTGATGTTACAAAATATTTACAACTCATAGACACACAATAAAAAATGATTAAAAAATAAAACCTTAAAGACTGAGACAAAAAGCAAACTAACCCTTCTATGGGGAAAGAAATCCCAGCTTTGAATAGACTAACCATTCAAGCATACCCTCTAACACCCCTTCCAAGAATCATTTCTCAACCCAATTATCTAAACATTTTGTCTAACAGAATGAAGCTTTCTTTGTCTTATATTCTATTCATAAAATACATTTTTCATAAAATTTGATTTTAAATCCAAGCAAAAACATTTACTATAACCATATTACTATATTAAGCATATTAATTTGATATTAAAATAATGCAAGTTAACAATGACTTTTTATGTTTGCTTATAATACATACCAGCTGTCCATTAGTCAAAATTCCTTTTGATAAGAATGGATTAATATTTGACATTCAGTTTAATATAACTAATCAGAAAACAGTTCAGATTTATAAAATTGTATAACAAGGTTCCAGCCTCAGTAAGAAGCTATGATCCCTGATAAAATCCTTCAAAGCTAGTTACAAAATCAAAATCGCCACTGATTCTAAAGACAACCACAAAGCATTCTATAGCTATGTCAAGAATCTCAATGGCAACACTCAGATCTGCTCTGAGTTACAGCACAATGGCACTAAATATACAGACCCATCTGATATTGCCAACATCCTGGCAGATAGGTTAGTGCTAACTTTACCCCCCTCTCACCCCCTAAAGAGCCCATCTCTATACCGGAAGAATGCAAAGTTCCTGTAATCACAGCTGCACAGGTAAAAAACACACTCTCCAAAACCAAGAACACAGCATCCATGGGACCAGACAACATCCCAGGCTGCGTTCTACATGAACTACAGAATGAACTGGCACCCCACCTAAGTACCATGTTCAATCATAGCATCACCTCAGGCTTTGTGCCCATTGAATGGTGCACAGCGACGGTTATACCACTCCACAAGGGGAGAGCCACCATGGACCCTGGGAACTACCATCCCATTAGCCTGATGAGCCTGGTCTGCAAGGCCATGGAATGTATCATCATGGAACTTATAAACAAAGACATTGTTAATCTCCAAACTATGGACCCCATCCAGTTTGGGTTTGTAAAAGGCAGATCATGTCTCCTAAACCTAAAAGACATCTTTTAAGCAGTCAGCAAAGCCTTAGACAAGGGCAAGGTGTTCACACAGCCTATCTGGATCTTTCCAAGGCTTTTGACATCATCCCCCTCTCTGGAATTATAGAGAAACTCACTAAACTAGGTATAAATCCCTATGTCACAAGATGGGTCGCAAACTGGCTCACTGACAGAACCCACACTGTGATAGTAGCGGACTCCAAATCCGACTTCAGACCAGTGACAAGTGGAGTACCACATGGTTCAGTCCTGGGTCTTCTCCTGTTTGGTATCTACTTCTCTGAAATACAGGCTAACACAGAAGGTCTTTGGCTAATGAAGTTTGCAGATGACTGCAAACTTGGAGCCATACTCGAAACTCCTAACGATGTGGATATCCTACAAAAGGGCCTCACTGAGACAGATGCCTGGTGTCAAAGTCATGACATCAAGTTCAATGCCAAAAAGTGCATTGTCATCTCCTTTGGTAAAAACTTTGTACCCATGAACTACAGCATAGGTGGTAGTATACTTAACACCAAAAATGTGATAAGAGACCTTGGGACACAGGTGGACAGTAGTCTCTCCTTTGATAATTACATTGCCACAGTAGTCAGGAAATCCTTCTACATGGCACACCTCATCACAAAAGGTTTCTCATCCAGAAAAAAAGAGGTCATTGTTCCCTTTTACTCATCACTCATTAGACCCATTATAGAGTACAACACCCCTTTTGGTATGTACCTCACAAGACATCTACAACAACTGGAAAGGCCACAGAAATACCTCACAAAGAGGATTACTGACCTCAAACAGATGCCCTATGCAGACCGTCTCAAAAAACTTCAGCTTTACTCTGTCGCATATTGCCTACTCAGAGGTGATCTCTGCCTAACATACAAAGCTATGTCAAACCCAGAACTGTTGGACATGCTCCACTTAAAGAAGTCCCAATCCCTCCGAGCTACATGCTCTAGGGACCTAAACCTTGTCACCACAATAAACAGAACATGCCAGAGGGATAGATTCTTTTCCCAGAGACTTCCCATACTCCAGAATAAACTACCTGTCTATATCAAACAAAGCTCCTCATTAGTACTCTTCAAGAAAAATCTTGATGATTGGATGGGAAATAGGAAATTCACCCCGGGGATCACTTTTCTGGCTCTGCTCGACAGTGGCACAGGAAAATAATTTTCTTGGGTGGCAAAAGCCAGTGTACCTTTTTGCCTGGGCTTGTATAGGCCCTAGGGCTGATAGCCTAGTACCTACCTTTGAACCTATGAACCTATGAACCATCACTCTAAACCCAGTGGAGCTGCTGTTATTATATTGTGTAGTAGCTCAGTCTGCTTCCCATCAGTCTCTTTATTATATGTTATATATTATCTTGGTATTTTGACCACACAGTTTTTAGCACCAGTTAATTGTCCTGAGAAGATATAAAGCTTACTGTTATTGCTCTTGGACTTTTATTTGTTTTTCTGGATGATGAAAGAACTGCCAATGACCTATGGGTTCTTTCATTTCTATAAGAAAAAGAGTCAGGTAAATTCGGAACATTTAGAAGCAAGGATGTGAAAAAAATTACTATATTGTCTCCTTGAATCTTTTCTGGTAGTCCATAAATATGCAAGTTGTTTCTCCTTGACCTGTTTTCTAGGTGATCTTATTTGTTTGCTAGAAAAAAGTATTTTATTTGTTGGCATTTTTTTTTGAGAGAGCTTCAAGCTGATGTTCTTGTTCCATGAGTCTGAAATATTTGTCAGCTTGGAAGGAGATGGTCCACAGACCATGCGCTGCTTTACCAGGGATACTCTGCAACTCTCCCCACTAGGCTTTCGAATATTAGCTAAAACATTGTCTTCCCCCATAGTGCCTTTTTTTTTGCAATGCCAAATGGGAAGTACCTCCAACATAGCAAACCAAAACCAAGAAAATCTAAAAGTATTACTGCTCAATGCTAGGAGTCTAAAAAAAAAAAAACTCCACTCCCTAGAAACTCTCTTCACCTTTCACCCTAGAGAATACTGATGTCAGTGTGGTCACTGAAATGTGATTTAAGGACGAGGAGAGCACACCAACAGTGCAAGGTTTAAGGACGAGGAGAGCACACCAACAGTGCAAGGTTATAATGACTTCCACATATTTGGACCAACTACTAAACAGGCAGGGGCTAAAGGAGGAGGTGTCTCTATATGAAAAATAAATATACCTCCAGGCTGGTCAAACAGGATAATGTGCTTGAGCTGCTCCATGTTCAAATCACCATAGGCAAAATCCAATATCACTTCCCTGCTAGCTATAGATCCCCCTCTATGACCCAGGAAACCCATACCATGCATTTAAACTTATTAGAAACACTAATCATCCAACCTAATAGCATATTCATGGGTGACTTGAAATACCTCACTATTAACTGGGAATCCTATATAACACCAAATGTACAGGCACAGAGATTCCTACATTTTGTAAACACAAATCTCTGGACCAGATAGTCAGTACACCAACCGGGGTGCAGCCATACTGGTTCTAGTCCTTACTGATATGGGAGAGTGTTGCACACCCCCTACTGTAATGTCTTCCCTGGTAAGGTCAGATAACAAAATGGTCTATTTTGAAGTAAAAATAAAACCTGGACCCCCAGCTAAACTTGGAATATTCAGGAACTACTCTAAGGCTAACCTGCCTATGCAGAACTGTTCACAGAAGCCCATTACAAACATGTTAATAGCTCCATATTGGCAGCTGTACCCACCAAGAAGAAGTACAGAACTAACTCAAAAGACAAATCATCCTGGTGGAATCACAAAACCACTAGGCTGTATAGTAGAAGGAAGAAAATCATGGCAAGAATTAGGAGGTGCAGCACCCAGCAGGATAAAAGCACTGTCATCAAACTAAAGAAACATCTCAGGGGACAAATAAAGTCTACCAAAGCCAAATTGGAGGTGAAGTTGATCTTCTAGCTCAAGGACAACCACAGGCATTCTTTAGCTATGTCCACAACCAAAAAGCAATACAAAATTATGTGCAGAGCTCATTGAAAATAAAGCTACTTATACTGAGCCAGAAGATATAGCAAATAAATTGGCTGATAAATTCAGCTCCAACTTTACCCCTCTCTTCCTCTCAACCTTCCCCCAGGAAATACCATCAAATATGACTCCCCCTGCTATCATTAGGGAATAGATCCTTAATGCTCCCTTTAAGGCCAAGAACACTGCATTAGTGGGCCCAGACAATATCCCAGCATGAATTCTAAATAGCATGAAACATGACCTATCAGGGTCTCTGGAATTGCTATTTAACTATAGCCTCCAAAGAGGCTTCATGCCTCATGAATGGAAAACAGCAGCAGTCATCCATTTGCGCAATGGTAGTCCATCTACAGACCCTGAAAACTACAGCCCCATAAGTCTCGCTAGTCTTATATGTAAAGCCATGGAAAGAATTACCATAGAAATGATCAATAGTGATATAGTAAACCTCCAGACATTGGACCCAGCCCAGTTTGATTTTGTCAAGTGCAGATCATGCCTACTCAACCTGATGGACTTCTTTGAGAAGGTCACCAAAGCAATAGATGAGGGAAAAATGGTTCACACTGCCTACCTTGACCTGGCCAAGGCATTTGACACAATACCCCACTTGGGCATTGTTCAAAAACTCAAGAGGTTAGATACAAACTCATATGTCACCCAGTGGATAGCCATCTGGATCACAGACAGGACCCAGGAAGTTAGAATTGGTGAGTTCACTTCTACAAAGAGGCCAGTCACAAGTGGATTCCCTCAGGGATCAGTCCTCGGACTGCCCCATTTTTGGCATTTACTTTTCTGAAGTCAAGGCCAGTGTCAGTGGTCTCTGTCTGACTAAATTTGGAGATTATTGAAAATTAGGAGTTGTCATTGAGTCCCACACTGACACAAGTGGTCTCCAGGAGGGCTGACACAGGCAAACAAGTGTTGTCATAGCCATGGACTAAAAATAAATGCCAAGAAATGCATAATAGTATCTTTTGAGAAGTTGTCCACCCCTGGTAACTATCATACTGACAACATACACTTTAGAGCTGACTCAGTAGTCAGGGACTTAGGGACATACATAGATAGTAATCTGGTGTTTGACCATCATGTGTGTACAGTTGTTAGGAACTCATTCTATGTTGTGCAACTTATAAATAAAGGTACAGCATCTAAGTCCAAGGAAGTCATTATTCCACTATATTCTGCATTTATCAGAACTGTCATTGAGTACAATGCCCCCTTTGGTAAGCACCTAACCAGGCATAGCCAACAATTGGAATATCCACAGAGGTTCCTCACTGAAAGAATACAGGGCTTAAGTAAAATGTCCTATGAAGACTGCCTCAAGGCTCTATCTCTGTATTCTGTCTCCTACAGACTTTTGAGGGGAGATCTATGCTTGACATACAGGACATTGTCAGACCCCACTCTGATGGACCTAATGCATATTCATAAAATAAACAGCACCAGAAGTACCCATTCTAAAGACTTAAACCATTCCTGTGACATAAATAGGACCTGCTGGAGAGACAGGTATGTATCCCAGAGATTACCCTGTCTCTGGAAAAGGCTCCCCATCCATGTGAAGCAGAGTTTCTCCCTAACACAATTCATGTGCAACCTGGACAATTGGATGGGGAATAGAAAATCCATCCCTAGTTTGGCACCTATGTCTCTAATGGACACAGACAACCTGTAAATGGTTCATCTCCCAGGCTCTAGCTTGTAAATGGTTCATTTTCTAAGCCCTGCTTGCATTTATCAAGGGTATCAGAACTTATCAGAGATTTGAGATGTATGGCTAGGCTTAAAAAAGGCCCTTTTGGTAGTTAGCCTAGTAAACATCTATAAACCTATGCCTTCTATGTCATTTAATGTTTCTTCTGTGTTAGCAGTCTGAGTCTTATGATGCATTATTAATTCTTGTAACTGCTCCATTTGTTTTGTGCATTTTTCTTTAAGAGTCAATTTTTTTGTCCATTTTGTCAAACTTCAAACATTAATCCTGCATGGTAGATAATAAAGTTTGTAGTTCACTCTTGATTGTCTGATGCTGTGAAGTATTCTTTTGATAACTTATTCTGTGAAGAAATCTCAGCCCTTTCTGCTTGAATTTGGATAGTAAAATTGTAGAATTTAAAGAAAATAATCCAATGTAGACTTCCAAAGACTGTAGTAGAAGTTACTGATTAAGTTTTAGAAGTTTGGGAGTCTTGTTTTTTTTTTTTTTTGTGAGAAATATAACTTAGATAAGAGAGCTGAGATAAAGTGCTGTCAACCTGTCAACATCCTGGCCATACCCTTTCAAAAATGATTTTGAGTGGACAGTGCAAGTCACCTTTTAATGTTACACTAAAAAGATTATGCAAGACATAGCAACATACCTTGACAATGCAATCCTATAGAAAGTATAGAGAATTCTCTGAAAGTTGTGTTCAGTTAGTAGTATGGAGCTATCTGGATCCAGTCTTCCCAATACGATACAAGGACATTAGCTACACCATCACATTCATATTGTGCTGAGTCAGCCCTGTGAGGACTGTGAGGATGCAAATTATGTGTTAAATCATTAGCACTACTGAATACCACAATCTGCACTAAGTGTAGGGAATGTAAACATACTCCAAGGAGATACACAATTACATACATACTAGCACTGTAAGGATGAGCACTGAGAAGTGTTACCTGCTATGTCTATGATTCTATGACTGCGAGAATAATCAGGGTTTCACAGTCTCCCCTCTTTGAGGTACACTTACTCAGGGTATGCCAGGGAGAAGTGACTTACCATGTCTGAACATACATTGACTGATTTAGGAAAGCAACATTCATAACATTTAAATGCTGGCTATAATGACTACAGTTATTACCCCTTAGGAAGAAATGTTCATATTCAAGAGAGTACTTTAAGCATTGATACAGATAACATATGCAATAAAATAGAGCTAGAATTGCTACAAAGAAAGCATAGATGAGGGAATGGAGCAACATAAAGAAAGAGAGGAATGTACCTGCAGTGTCTGTAATTTTTGTTTACGAACAGAGCAGTGGTGCAGCGTTAGCATTGTCGCCTCACAGCAAGAGGTTCTCCGGTTTGATTCTTGGCTAGGGTGCCTTCTGTGTGGAGTCTGCATGTCCTCCTTGTGTTTGTGTGGGTTTGCTCCAGTTTCCTCCCACATTACAAGACATGCATCTGGAGCATTTCTCCCCGGGCCTCTGCTGAAAATTGGCTTCATTTCAAGTCGGACTTTCCTGGTTAACAAATGTTAAATAAATAGAAATAAATTTGTTTAATATTGTCTGAGTATGAGTATTCTTACTGTTGGCAATATTACAATCATACAGAAATTTGCTATCAAATCAGAAAGGACAACTTTCATGACTTATTTCTGTTGGACTTTCAATGTGCAGATTAAAATGCTCTCATACAAAAATGTAGTGAACAGTTGGATCCCCCCTTGCCTTCCTATATTTCTCTGAGTGTGTCAAACTTACACTTATCACTGGTAGTATTATATCAGAAATATAAGGTATACACATATAAAGATATAACAATGACACTTGCATTTTGCACAACTGGAAGGTCTACTTATGACACTCTGGGTCTGTCATCCACATATGCACATATGTCAAGGACTTTGTGGGAACTCTCTCCTGAGCTATCTGGATCTTTACTAGTGGACAGGAACTCTGCTGTTTCATCTACCTTTTCCTAGGAAATTGCATCCATCTTAAGGCAGACAGAAGTTATCATATCACTTGCCCGGTGTTGTATCTATCTGTAAGTTGTTCCATGCCCTCAGACAGCCTTGACCACTTTCTGTCATACCCTTTTTCAGGAAAATTGGTCACCAATACCTCTCCCCTAACATTAAAGCATCACAGTGATGTAAGGCATGGATAATGACCTCATGTTCTGCATTAGAGAATGGTGGCTTGCAGGGTGCAGATTTCTTCCTGGGTACCATATCCCTGCATGAGATGAAACAGAACACAGATGGACAATTAAGTATATAATGCACAGACAGGATGCCAGTGAACTCAGTTATGTTTGAATGCATGCATCCATCATGCACACAACATTTAAAAAATTAATGTCCCCCTGTGACTACACACAAGTTAGAACAGCCATCCCACCAAAAAAAATTCTAAATCAAATTGCCACAGTCTATTACAGTTCTGTAATATAGATAACACAGGTTTAACTGTGAAATACATCACAGCATTAACAATAAAAGTTCACAATGTTGCATTAGAAGTGTAAGACTATTACAAGCTATTTTAGTGCCATCTCCACTACTGTGGTGGGCATTTCGGTAGAAATCCACAAATGTTATACATTTTTTCTTTCTGCTAACACAGGTAAAAATGCCAGACCGTCTTACAAAGTTATAATACACTCATCTGCAATAACCTTGCAAACACAATTAAGTATAGGTTAAAATACATGATATGTAGCATTCTGTGGTTTACTTTTTAGTAAGAAGTGTTTGCAGCACAGTGGTGCAGCGGTTAATGCTGTCACCTCCCAGCAAGAGGTTCTCCAGTTTGATTCTCAGCTGGGGTGCCTTCTGTGCGGAGTTTGCATGTTCTCCCTGTGTTCGTGTGGGTTTCCTCCAGATACTCCAGTTTCCTCCCACAGTCTAAAGACATGTTTCTGGAGCATTTCTCCCTGGGCCTCCATTGAAAACAGGATCTGTGGAACCTAGTCGGACTTTCCTGGTCAACAAATGTTAAATAAAAAAATAAATATTCAAGACAGTACTTTAAGTATTGATACAGATAACATATGCAACAAAACATGGATAGAATTGCTAATAGGAAAGCATAGATGAGGGAATGGGGAAACATAAAGAAAGAGGAATACATCTGCAGTGTTTGCAGTCTTTGTTTAATATTGTGTAAGTACATAGGCATCCTAACTGTTGGCAATGTTACAATCGTCCAGACATTTACTGTCAAATCAGAAAGGACAACTTTCATAACTTATTTCTGTTGCACTTTCTATGTGACTTGAGAGAATGTCACATTATCAGTACATCTAAATACCTTTTCTCCTTGCAAATATATATCTTTGTCCGTGGCAAATATGTGAAATACTTTTCAATTATTTTTTTTTGCTACCCTTTGAGGCATGTTCCTGCTGCAAAATAAAAATTGATCAAACATCTGAAATATACAAAGTATTGGATTCCAGTTTCTTTCTTTCTTTTTTATCCTTTATCATTTACTCGCAGTTTGGCATTGAGCTCCTTTGACTGACAGCAGTCAATACAAATTTTATTTGAACTGCCATTAATAGCACAATTAAGACCTGCATCGTTGCACTTTCCTCAGCAGTCTGGACAGCAATGAGTGAAGAAATTCAAGTTGTCACACTCCTATCTCTGGCATTGTGTGTAAATGTATTGAGCTTAAGGAGGCAGTAGATGTGATGCATGGTTTGAAACCTGTTCACAAGTCATTTTACTGAGGAAGGTCATGCTAAATCTTGACACTCATTTTGGTGTATGAATGTGCTGATGCGAGAAACTGAAGTAATGTTAGTATTGACTATAAGTGACAGACAGATAAATCATTTGAAATTATGGCAATCTTAATTGTGTGTGCTGTGTGAACAGTGAAATAATTTCTTGTGTTCCCTGCGCCCTTCTTTATTCTTATGGAATTAACTAAAGTCATAATATTGTGAGACATACATGATAGTACTAATGTGGCAAGCAGATGTGAGAAGGCTATCTGCATCAATGTAATACAGTAGCAGCTCTGCTCTTTACTAGACATACATTACGATCCATTACATGTTTCTTCAACATGTTATTTCCAAAAAGTTGTGTGAAAGTTTCTGATAAATATTACCTTCTACATTTGTACACTGATTTGTAGTGCAGAATAAACTTTCATGGCTTAAGGAAGTTAAAAATTTAGTTTAGGCTGTCTTATGCAGTGTAAACCAGCCCATCGGCACTAAGCATCTGTCAGCACTGTAGATAGTACTCAGTGAAGAAAATTCACCTATCAGGTAACTTTCTATGTGGCTCAGGTTGAAAGTACAGTGAGCTTAGAGAAAAACAACAGCTGAGGTATGGTTTGAATCCACTTAAATGATAATTTTAAGGAGGATGATCTGAATGTATATTTAATCACATTTTGTGATACAATAGTCTTGTTATTTAAAATTAAAATATTATCATTATTGCTAACAACACGTAAGCTACTGTGTGTCAACTTTCATATTATTTGCCATTAACTATAAGTCCGATAAGGTGCCACACAAAATAAATTTCTGATGCTGCAATGAGATGTGAAAAGGATGAATGTGTCACTTGAATGTACTTTTTGCTCTGGTCATTGATACATAGATGCATTGATTGTATTTAAATTACTGTCATCTTTTTTCTCTATCATATATTTTTGTCTAATGCCTTTTCCATTTGCTCTGCACTCAGTAGAGTGCAAGAATGGTCCACTGCCAGAGGGTAAAAAGTGAAAAATTTAGTTTAAGTTACCTTAAGCAGATATGCCTGGAGTCAATGCATGGCCATCTGTACCATGGATAGTACATACTGCAGAGAATGCAGCTGAAAGATGTCCACTTAAATCACAGGAGGCATTCTTCAAATGCTGTGTTGAAATCACTTTACACTTATTCTCAATATATCCAATGTATATTTTTTTTACATTTTCTAAATCTGCTTTTGCTCTACATTTGGTAAGTCCTAAACACAGATTGCTACTTAAGGAAAAAGTAGCAAATTTAACTTAGGATGCCTTATGCAGCGTAAAAATGCCTGGCACCATTGAGTGGCTAGAAACACTCTAGTAGTAGTCAATGCAGGAAAGTGCAGCTTTCATGTAATTTTCTCTGTAACACAAGATGTAATTGAAGGGAATTGAAAGACATAAGGCACATGATGTATTGTTCAAATCCTGTTTAGATATCACATTGCAATTATTCACAATAAGTGATATTTTTTTTAATTTTAATTTTCATTTGGTCTCCACTTGGCCATGTGCAAACAAAGTCCACTATTTTAAGGAAAAAAGTAAAAATTCTAGTTTAGGCTGCATTATGTAGAATAAACACACCTAGCAAAGGTGCACTTTACTTAGCACCTGCACTGTACTGACTGGAAAAATTCCACCTGCCCCATATCTGTCTCAGTATCACAAGGCATAAGTACAGTAAGTCTAGATAAAGAACACAGCTGATTAATGGTTTGAATCCAGCTCAATGATGCTTTTGCAAAGGTTGTAAAAATCCCATTTCTCACAACATTTTGATTAGGACTACAGCACTAAAGTAAAATGATAATGTTAAAAATGTTTCTTGCAAGCAATTTATCAGTGATGCTTGCATAATCAAACTTTTCTATGTAGCATATATCATTACTGTTTCATATATAACCTCAAGATAATGCATATCCAATTTCCTGTACATGACAGTGATGATATTTAATATAAAGTTAACCTGCATATGTATGATGAGCACAATACTTTTGTTATAACCATCATGACTCATCACATATCCCAACTATATGCGTAGGACAGTTATATCTTGTGAATTGTGCATGTAACATATCCCAGCCTGTATTATTCAGCTCATTCAGCTGCATCTATCTGAAATATATTTACAAACCGAAATACTGACTTTTTACATAGGAATGTATTCCCAGCACTAATTAAAATCATACACATACATTCCTCTCTGAAATGTATCTCCAGTCATTCTGAAATTAGTATATGTCTAATTTCAATACTTACAAGAGAGTTCTCCTGTGGCAATATCAAATAATATACTAAGTTGCAGTTTTTGCATGCTTTATCCCATGGATTTGATTCCCAGCTGGTACAAAAATATTTAGCATTGTGTAAGCCCCAGCATCACTATATGTCACAATTTATCCTCTATCTCCCTCCACACTGCAAGGATTAAATCCATGCCATTAAGCATTCCTTTGCTGAACATTGCAACCTGTGTTAGTAGGTTGAGCATACACTCATACCCAATGTCATGTTTCACACCTTTACTGCTATGTGATGCAAGTCATGCCAGTGTGTCTGCCAAAGAATCCATCTGCTTTCAGTTGCACAAATGCATATGGCAAGGCTGTGTTTAATTAACTCAGTAACATTTACTACCATTAGAGTATAAGGCAGATGCTCAATTATTTGTCCATAAGGTGGAAACTAAGAGGAACTGCATTGTTCTTTTACAGAGTAAGGCATGACCCATGTAGGAATTCCTTTATACTTTAAATGGTGTAAGTTTAGATATGTGAATTATCATGGAGCTGATTTCAGGTAGGCATCCTTCAATATGCAAGAAGGACCCTTGCAACCAGCTCAACTAAAACCTACTTGGATGTACTCAGCCCAGTAATTTTCATGACTGCTTTGGTTTCATTGAGGGTGAGTTTTCCCCTCTGTTTTCAAACATTAATCATCCCCTTTTTCACCAAACCTTCTTGAGGAGTATTACCCAGTGTTTAACATTAACAGGCATTGTAGGCAATGTTATTGAGAAGGTGGTTGTGGTTCAAGATAAAACTCATCTATCTGCCCATTTTCTGTCAAACACATTTTAGAACAACTTTAGGAAAATACATCATGCTGAGACTGTCAAATTAAATGGTTAAACAACTTTTTTGAGCTCAAAAATCAGCTTTGTTATTCTGTTCTAGCCCTCTTTTATGTGTTAATTTGACTGTATATTAGAAAACTTGGAATCCTGTTGGACTGTCTACTTTTTCTTCCAGTATGGGGTGGTTTGCCCCTCTCTTCCTGAAATATTCTCAAATGGTGGTTTCTAGTGTTAAACTGTCTATATCCCATCCCCTTTTGCAAGGTTCTTTGGGGTTCAGTCCTATACCCCTTGCTATTCATGGTGCACATACTTGCACTTGAACAGGTCTTTTCAGTAAAATGTAATGTACTGTTCCTATCCAGACTAAACTTATTTTTAAAGCATTTCCTCTGTCATGAGAATTGTGCATTCTTTGTTGACAGTTGGCTATACTGAACTAGATAAAGAGCAAATTTTGCCTACAGAGGTTATGACCATTCATGATACCTTACAAACCATCCACTGCTCCAAACGATATGCCAATGGTTCACTGTGGTGAGGCAGGCTGTAACTTGCATCATGTGTCCATGGGCTGGGCTTTATTTTGGATGATCAGCTGACATTTTTGGGCAAGGTGCCAGTGATTGTTAAATCTTCCTTATGTCTTGTGTGAAATATGCCCTTATAAAGTTCCTTATTTATTCCTTATTTCTTCAGGGAGTCTCTGAATGGCTATATATGCATTAGTTGTATCATGTTTTGATAGTACACCCTATGCCTGGGCCTTGGCAATTGTTACAAGGGACAGCTTTGGGTGGTACAGAATGCAGGTGCATGGTTACTTGTTGGTACCTCCCCCTTCTTACATATAGCACCTTTCTTTTGTTACATAGCTATTTGAGATGTTTAGATCTGTATTTAATGTACTGGTACTTGCTACTCAGGATTTAAGAATACCTCATACATACACAAACTATATGCTAGTATCCCACCAGCCGTCTTGGCTGTTCTGCTATTCCCACATAATAGGGTGATGTTTCTGGCAAATCTTATGTAGTTGCCCACTGTGTTTTGGGTTCAATTTTTATTTATTTTTTTTATCAGGCTTCATATTTGGGGAATTCAATAACATACTGGTTGACATCTGTGGAATTCTTCAGGAAGTACATAGGGATGATTTTGCTGCACCGGGCACTTTCTTGATTCATAGATTCATAGGTTCTTTCTAAGAATATGATAAAGAGAGACAATCAACATGCTCATACACATCACCAAGGATTAATGGGAAACTAGCAACACCCCCTATTAAATAGACTTTTTCCACATATTCCTGGAGAAAATTTCAAATTACCTATCCAATCATCCAAACTGATTTTTAAAGGTTGTTAATAAAGTACTCTACTTGATAGGTATGGGCAGCTTATTCAAGAAACTGGATATATGTTGCATTAGGTATATAACACACCACTTGGCCTTGTTCATGTGATAGAATAGGACTATGTCTCTAGAAAAGGTGTTTGCTTTACCACTTGTACAGTTTAGGGGAAGACGTTGAAATAGTGCTAGATAGTTCACAGCATGGAAAGCTAAGCAGAGGTCACCCCTCAGCAGTGTATGACACTGAGCAGTGTGACAGAGCACTTAGTCTTTTGGTGTAATTAAGGGTACTGAGATCTGAGATCTTTTTGTTGAAGAAAGTTGAGATCTCTCAGGCTGGTTTAGGTACTTGGTGAGGTACATCCTGAAGGGAAAATTTCAATGATGGGCCTAATAAAGGATGAATAACAATTTATTTTGACCTTGAGAAAATGCCATGATGGATAATCTGTGCAAGATAGAATAATTTTCTTAATATATAGTGGTATAAGGAGAGTCTGATATCAATATATGTACATAATTCCTTGATAACTGCACCAAATTTAAGTGGAATGGTATCTATATGGAAAGCACTAGTGATGCTAGATTTAGCCAAATAAATAATACTACATTATTTGGTGTTAAGAGAAAACCCAATATTAATAACCAATCATTTGTTTGGTCCAGCCCTTGCTGGAGAATTTGAGTATCAGAATTTGATTTGATAACTGCCTCTAGTTAGCAGTCATAAGCAAAGTTTAAATTATAAAAGGAAGCGTACCAGGACAAATCCAAAAGTAATGTAGTATACAAAAGTCAAAGATGTCCAGTAGGCTGAAGTTGTACAAATATATAAATACTTTAATAAAATAACAAATAAAATCAGGTAAGCACTTTTGCAATGTGTTTGCTTCTTCAGACCATAAAATACACATTCAAACAAACCATTTAAAAACAACCATTTGGCCAATCATAATGAAAAAAAAAAAAGTCATGTGATATAATCAGTGATATAAGGAATGGAAAATCTACTAATGCACTAGCTAAGCATGTGTTAGATTTTGAGGACACTCACTAATTTAAGTTTTTGGTCTTGCAGCAATTTAATATTGATGTCAGAGAAGGTGATTTCAGTAATGAAACTGGATTTTTGGAGCTGAAATGGCTCCTAGATTTTAGAGCAGATGTGTCTCCAGGACTAAACAGTGCTATCTCTTTAAAACTTGCTTTAAAAAGAAGAGGTCTGAATCATTGATTATATCACAGCTATTTTTTTCATTATGATTGGCCAAATGGTTGTTTTTAAATCGTTTGTTTGAATGTGTATTTTATGGTCTGAAGAAGCAAACACACTGCGAAAACACTTACCTGATTTTTTTTGTTATTTTATTAAAGTATTTATATATTTGTACAACTTCAGCCTACTGGACATCTGTGACATCTGTGACTTTTGCATAAGCAAAGTTTGTTAGGCAACGTCCCTTGATATCACAGAAATATATACCAAAGAGGAGGAGACCTAGGTCAGAGCCTTGTGGTACATCACTAGTGACATTTTTTCTGTCCATAACAAATACCCATGACCTTAATGATATGGGATCTGCCAGAGAGTCAATTACCAATCCAGTGAACTATGTATGCATTAATGTTGAGTTGGGAGAGTTTGTCAATGATCCCAGCATGGGGATAATGTCAAAGGCCTTAGCAAGGTCTAGATAAGAAATGTGGACTGTATGCACTTTACCCATGGCCTCAGTAACTCTTTCAAAGGGCTCAACAAGGTTGAGCAGGCATAATCTTCATTTTACAAAGTCAAACTGATGTGTAGCCAGAGATATAAGAACATCTGTATCACTTTATTTATTCAACTATAATGCATTCCAAAGCCTTGCAAATAATACTAGTGAGGCTAATAAGCCTGTACTTCCCAGGCTAGTTGAGAAAGTCTCTTGATTCATGGGGGACCACAACTGCCAATCTTCACTCCTTGGAAATATAACCAGTAGAAAGACTGAGTTGATGGAGGGCATTTGCTAAGTGGGACTTCATCCTTCTCAGTAGCATCCACGGATATTGTCAGCACCCATGGAAGTAACACTTTTAACCTTGGAAAGTCCAAAAAGGATTTGGTCTAAATTGATCTTAGGAAAGGGAGTGTGGTGGGGGGTGAAGGGGAGAGAGAAGATGGTGGTTGGAATGACATTGGAAGACAATTTGTCTGCAAGATTATTAGCAATGTCCTTGGGGTCAGAGAAGGAGGTAACACCTGAGATATGTTCAGCAAAGAGTTATCGCTTAAATCTAATTTTTCTAATATAGATAAAGTAGGCTGCATGGTTATCTTTTGAATTAGTTGCATGTCCTAAATTCACAGTTAGTGAGCGACTTACTGTCAGTTTTAAATCCTCTTTATAATGACAAAATTATCATCTTTTAGTGAGGGCCAGGAGCCTTTTCTTTTAATTATAGAGTTTGTCGATGGTAGTTCAACCATTTGGGTTTAGTTTTAAACTGGTCATTAAGCTTACTTGGGACTGGTACTGGTGCCTCAATGCATCTATTCAAGAAGGAGTAAAATTCAGAGGAGTTGGCAGTAGCCTCAGTTACAAGGTTTGTTCAGAAGCTATGCCATCTGTGATTGGCAATAATGTCAGTACATAGTTAATAACTCGTCTTGCAGTAACCCCTGAATATGGTGATCAGTACTGCCAGCAAAGGAGATGCTGGCTAATGAAGTTGACCTTCTTCTGTTACTGTTAATATAAATGTTAATGTTGATTGCATTTGAACATATGCAGTTACGTTAAATTAGGGGAAATTCAAAGATATAATATTCAACTGCAGCAGGACAAATGAAAAATCTCCTCAGAGAATTCTTGAACCAGTATTTGCAGTGAAACACATCTATTTTGTTACCTAAACCTTAAACAACCAGAATTATTAGTCAGGCACTTTAAGAGCCTATGCATCTAACAGCTCTACAAAAAAAAATCATATACATTCTTGTCATAATTGCTTTACAGACTGCATCTGCAAATGGATTAACTTTCTGATGTACTGTTATATTGTCTCAAGCAGGGGGTAAAACAAAGCTTAATGAGAAGTTTTTACTTTGACTTCTACTAGCTCTAACAGTTTATTGTATTAAGCTACAAAAAACTATATTGAATCTGTTGAACTTAACCACTGCATAGTATAATCACCTAAGAACTTATTTCAGGGGCTACACGTTACTATGAATTAGAAAAAGCTCTGACTGAATTTTCCAATAATTGGTGCAATGCACAGTTTATATTCCAAACTATGCCTTTAACATTTTAAAAGGATATCCAACACTATTGGCAGATATCATATAACAACTCAAGAGTATATCCAGGAGCTGAATTGATTTGCCAGTTGTGTCATTTTAATTTGGAACTTACCCATTTTTATGCATCTTACTTCAAGTGCAATTAAAGTTTTTTTTTTTTTCATTTAGGGTCACCCAGGCATCATTAAAAATGGGTAGGAGAACCTACAATCTACTATCTTTCCATTTTAACTACCTTGATGACACATAAAAGCTTGTTTACCATCTGTGCCACACTTTTTCCAAAGGTAAGGTGGTTACAGTTCAGTGCATGTAGCACGATACAAAAATGAAACTTCTGAGGAATATTTGCTTCACATTAGTTACTGTTTAATAGTTAGGAACAGACACAAATATGTAACTACAAAGATGACATATTTATTTTCAACATTTATTCAATGACTAAGGTTTCTGTAGGAATTACTAGCTTATACTGCAAATTAAGTTTTATACAGAATGTAAGGGTCCTCTAAAGTGGTACCATGGCAGGCTATACTAATTCAAGACTTAAATGTGCAATATAAATGATTGACGGGATGATCATAAGTGGTCACAGTAGCTGGAGGTTGCAAACTGGTGCAATTTTCAGTTATGTAAACAGAACAGAAGAGAGCAGAAAAGCTATGAAGCATTAAAGCGTAGCATTAGTGCATACTGCTATACCTGCGTATTATGTTACCCATAGCATTAACTGAATATGTTCGATTCAACAGTTGTGCACAATTTAGACATTCATTTCATGTACCCTCAGTACAACTTACAGATTGTATATGCCATTTAATGCATATCTCACTAGGCAGACAGAAATTCACTTCAAAGAGGAACAGAAATTTTATTTTTAAAATTCAGGTTACATGCCATTCATGATTACATAATATATAGAGACTAATACTACTGCACAGTTTAGGTTTTTCATCTTGGTTAAACACCAACTAAATAACAAGTAAAAAAATAATTGAAAAGGAACCACTCGTTGAGCAGGAACAAGTTTACTAAAATAAATATATATAAACCACTCAGTACATAGATATTTTTTTTTTGGTTCCTTTTCAATTATTTTTTTCATCTTGGTTGCCAGAGGAGGTTCCTATTTACTAAGGACATTCAAGATACATTTGTCATTCATAATTTCTTATGTTTGGATTCCTGTCATTTGATTGACAGCAAAACTATCGAGTGCTGAATGGTTGAGGAAAAGTGAGTGAAAAATTTTTGCTGAAAGTGGCGTTTTTCAACTGTGGTGCAAGCTCACATGGGGATGCAGGCTGACTTCCCCCTGCAAAAAATATATATGTATACACATCTATATATTTATATCTATATATAGGTACATAGGTGTATTCTAGGCTGGTGGCCCTGGAGCCTTTACAAGCCTAGCCCATAGGATTACCCTGGAATCATGCCACCTGACCTTAGTTCCCAGTGCCTCTGTCAAGTAGAGCCACTGGAGTGATCCCGGGGTGAATTTTCTATTATCCATCCACATATCAAGATTTCTCTTGAAGAGGGCCAGTGAGGTGCTCTGCTTGACATGTATGGGAAGTCTATTCCATAGCATGGGCAGTCTCTGGGTTATGAACCTGTCCCTCCAGTTTGTTTTGTTGATTGTGATAATGAGGTTGAGGTCCTGGAGCGTGTAGTCTGGAGGAATTGGGATTTCTTTAGATGTAGCATTTCTAACAGAGCTGGGTCAGACATAGCAGAGATCGCCTCTAAGTAGGCAATATGAGACAGAGAATAGTTGGAGTTTTTTGAGTCTGTCTATATAGGACAAGTGTTTAAGGCCTAAGATCCTCTTTGTGAGGTATTTTTGTGGCCTCTCCAGTTGTTGATGGTGTCTAGTGAGGTACATGCCAAATTGGGCATTGTACTCGATGACTGGCCTAATGAGGGAAGAGTAGAGGGAGACAATGATCACTTTCTTCCTGGATGCAAAACCCTTAGTAATGAGATGTGCCACATAGAAGGACTTTCTGACCACAGTGGCAATGTGGTGGTCAAAAGAAAGGTTGTTATCAACCTGTGTTCCCAGATCTCTTATGATGCTTTCCGTGTTCATTGGACTACAATCAATGTGGTAATTCATGAGAACTGGCTTTTTCTTAAAGAGGATGACAAACACATTTTTTGGCATTGAGCTTAAGGTCATGGTTCTGACACCAGTCATTGGTCTCAGTGAGGCCTTTCTGTAGGATGTCAGCATCAGTTGGGGAGTTAAATATGGCTACCAACTTGCAATTGTCTGTGTACTTTGTCAGCCACAGTCATAGGTTTATAGGTTCATAGGTAGGTACTAGGCTATTGGCCCTAAGGCCTATATAAGCCTAGCCAAAAAGGTACCCTGGCTTTCGCCACCCAAGAAAATTATTTTCCTGTGTCCTGTCGAGCAGAGCCACAGAAGTGATCCCTGGGGTGAATTTCTTATATCCCATACAATCATCAAGATTTTTCTTGAAGAGGGCTAATGAGGAGCTTTGTTTGATATAGATAGGTAGTTTGTTCCAGCATATGGGAAATCCCTGGGACAAGAATATTTCTCTCCAGCATGTTCTGTTTATTGTGGTGACAAGGGTTAGGTCCCTAGAGTGCGTAGCTTGGAGGGATTGGGATTTCTTTAAGTGGAGCATATCCAGCAGCTCTGAGTTTGACATAACTTTTTATGTTAGGCAGAGATTGCCTCTGAGTAGGTGATATGCAATGGAGTAAAGCTGGAGTTTTTTGAGATGGTCTGCCTTGGGCATGTGTTTGAAGCCAGTAATCCTCTTTGTGAGGTATTTCTGTGGCCTTTCCAGTTGTTGTAGATGTCTTGTGAGGTACATACCAAAAGGAGCATTGTACTCTATAATGGGTCTAATGAGTGACGAGTAGAGGGGAACAATGACCTCTTTTTTTTCCTGGATGAGAAACCTTTTGTGATGAGGTGTGCCACGTAGAAGGATTTCCTGACTACTATGGTGATGTGATTTTCAAAGGACAGACTACTGTCCACCTGTATCCCAAGGTCTCTTATCATACTTTCTGTGTAAAGTAGACTACCGCCTATGCGGTAGTTCATGGGTACAGAGTTTTTACCAAAGGGAATGACAATGCACTTTTTGGCATTGAGCTTGAGGCCATGCCTTTGACACCAGGCATCTGTCTCAGTGAGGCCTTTTTGTAGGATGTCCACATCATTAGGAGTTTTGATTATGGCTCCTAGTTTGCAGTCATCTGTGAACTTCATTAACCAAAGACCTTCTGTGTTAGCCTGTATTTCAGAGAAGTAGATACCAAACAGGAGAGGGCCCAGGACTGAACCCTGTGGTACTCCACTTGTCACTGGTCTGAAGTCGGATTTGGAGTCTGCTACTTTCACAGTGTGGGTTCTGTCAGTGAGCCACTTGGCAACCCATCTTGTGACATAGGGATTTATACCTAGTTTAGTGAGTTCATCTATACTTCCAGAGTGGGGGATGGTGACAAAAGCCTTGTCGAGATCTAGATAGGCTGTGTGAACCACCTTGCTCTCATGTACGGCTTTGGTGACTGCTTCAAAGAAGTCTAACAGGTCTAAGAGACATGATTTGCCTTTTACAAACCCAAACTGGGTGGGGTCCAGAGTTTGGAGATTACCAATGTCTTTGTTTATAAGTTCTATGATGATACATTCCATGGCCTTGCAGATCAGGCTTGTCAGGCTAATGGGGCGGTAGTTCCCGGGGTCCGTGGTGGCTCCCCCCTTGTGGAGTATGGAGTGGGATAACTGTCGCTGTGCACCATTCAGCAGGCACAAAACCTGAGGTGAGGCTATGATTGAAAATGGTACTTAGGTGGGGTGCCAGTTCGTTCTGTAGTTCATGTAGAACACAGCCTGGGATGTTGTCAGGTCCCATGGATGCTGTGTTCTTGGCTTTGGAGAGTGTAGTTTTTACCTGTGCAGCTGTGATTACAGGAACTTTGCATTCTTCCGGTATAGAGATTAGCCCTTTAGGGGGTGAGAGGGGGTAAAGTTAGCACTGAACCTATCTACCAGGATGTTGGCAATATAAGTTGGTTCTCTATATTTAGTGGCATTCTGCTGTAACTCAGAGCAGATCTGAGTGTTGCCATTGAGATTCTTGACATAGCTATAGAATACTTTGTGGTTGTCTTTAGAATCAGTGGCGATTTTGTTTTCGTAACTAGCTTTGGAGTATTTTATGAGGTATCTCAGCTTCTTACTGAGGCTGACCAGGGAGTTCCTCCAATCATGGGATTTTACTCTTTTTTCAACAGTTTCTTTCTTCTGTTGTAGAGTTTGTTTATGGCAGGGAACCACCAGATTGGCTTCCTTTTTTTGGAGGATAGCATTTTGGTTCTGTTAGGGATAGCATGATCCATACACTCGTGTAAGTGCTTATAAAGTGCATTTGTGTAGGATTCAACAGTCGTACCTCTATTGTCCGTCTGCATGGGTGTCGTGAAGTTTGCCACTTCTGTCTTGAGAAACATGAAGTTGGCTTTGGAGAAATTATTTACAGTGGTTTCCCAAATGGGGGTGGGAGCGGGATGTGGATGTCTAGGATGATTAGCTTGTGGTCGGATCTGACCAACAAGGGATTGACCTGTAGTGTGGAACATCGGTCACCCATGTTGGTAATGACCAGGTCTAGGATATTGCTGCCCCTGGTGGGGATGTGGATAAGTTGATTCAAGGCATTGGAATTTATGAATTCCAGAAAATGTTGAGCAAAAAGAGTTGGTACATGAGTAGTTTTCCCAGTTAATGGTGGGATAGTTGAAATCGCCCATTATTAGGGTATTGGGTTGTACCCTAATATTTTCCAGTGTATCAAGAAATGAGGAGTGGGAATCCTGGGGCACGGTGGGGGATCTGCAACAAGCTACAATTTGGATTGTGCCCTTGCCCAGAGTTAGTTGCACTTGGATAATCTCGGATACATTATGCTGAGCAACTAGCCTGGAGGTGTGGATATCCTTTATGAATATGGACACGCCTCCACCTTTAGTGTTTCGGTCCAGGTTAGGTGGCTGAAAGGTGTGGTATGAATTATAGCCTGGTAATGCAGGGGTGCTCTCTGCAGCCTTGAACCAGGTCTCTGTCACTGCATAGATGCTGATATTCTCCATTTTAAGGAGTGCCTCGAGAGAGTGCATTTTGAGGTTTAGACTTCTAGCATTGAGTATCATTACCATCAGATTTTGCTTGCTTGTACCTGTTACAGTGGTGAATTTGTCATTTTAACCTTGTCTAAAAAAGGCACTATAGGGATGGCAAGAGCCTTAGCCAGTATCTGGAATCCCAAGGATGACAGGTGCAGGCCATCTCTGGCAAAGCATTGTGGTCTGTCGATCATGTCATCCCAGGCAGACATATACTGGATTCCCTTAGAATGACACCAGATGCTTAGCCAATTGTTGAAGTCAATCATTTTGTCCTTGTACTGTGGTATAATTCTGGGTGATGGTTGGATGCTACTCAGGGCTAGGGTTATACCTGCCTGGGCTACAAGATCAGAGAGCTCCTCCATGTCTCTTTTCATGTAGTCCAGGGAGGTAGGTCTCAGGTCATTCACACCATCATGGACAATGATGGAGTCCCTTCATGTTAGCCTGAACTTCAGAGAAGTAGATACCAAACAGGAGAGGACCCAGGACCGGACCGAACCCTGTAGGACTCCACTCGTGACTGGTCAACAGTCTGACTTGGAGTCTACTACTTTCACACTATGGGTTCTACCTGTGAGCCAGTTTGCAACCCACCTAGTGATATAGAGGATTATGCCTAGCTTAGTTAGATTTTTCTATGATTCCTGAGCAGGGAATGGTATCAAATGCCTTCGCCAGATCATGGTAGGCTGTATGAACCACCTTGCCTTCATCCACAGCTCTGGTGACTGACTCAAAGAAGTTGACCAGGTTGAACAGGCATGATCTACCCTTCACAAAACCAAACTGTGTGGGATCCAGAGTTTGGAGGTTCCCTATACCTTTGTTTATTAGGTCCATGATGATGAGTACCATAGCTTTGCATATCAGACTTTTCAGGCTAATGGGGCGATAGTTCCCAAGGTCTGTAGTCACTCATCCTTTGTGGAGAGGGATGACTGTAGCAGTGTGCTATTCGGTAGGGACAAAGCATGAGGTGAAGCTGTGACTGAACAGGACACACAGGTGAGGAGGCAGTTCACTCTGTAGTTCATGTAGAACACAGCTATGGATATTGTCAGGTCCCATAGAAGCTGTATTCTTGGCCTTGGACAGTGTTGTTTTAAACTGTGCAGCAGTAATACTGTGTGCCTGGCAATCTACTAGCATTCTGATTGGTCCTTTGGTGGGGGAGAGAGGGGTAAAGTTGGCACTGAATCGGCCCGTATATTGGCAGTATCTGTTGGCTCGGTATAGGAGGTACCATTGTGCAACAGCTCCAAGCAAATCTGGGTTTTGCCATGGAGATTCTTTACATAACTATAGAAGGCCTTGTGGTTGTCTTTACTATCTGCTGCAATTCTGTTTTCATAGCTAGCTTTAGAGGATTTGATGAGGATCTCAACTTTTTGTTGAGGCTGATAAGGATGTTTTTCCAGCCTTGGGACTTCACCTTATTTCTCATCAGTTTCCTCCTTCTGTTGCAGAATTTGTTTATGGCAGGTTACCACCAGATTGGCTTCCTTTTTTGAAGGAGAGCATCTTGGTTCCATTTGGTATGGCAACATCCATGCATTTGTGTATGTGTCTGTACAGGGCATTAGTGTATGATTCGGTGGTCATGCAGCTATTCTCCAATTGCATGGGTGTCGTGAAGTTAGCCACCTCTGTTTTTAGGAGCCCAAAGTTAGCTTTGGAGAAGTTTTTCATGGTGATTACCTTTGTGGGGGGTGGGAGGGATGTGGATTTCCATGGTGATTAGTTTGTGGTCGGATCTAACCAGGGAGGAGTTGACTATTGGTACAGTGCAACGGTCACCCATGTTAGCAATGACCAAGTCAAGGATGTTGCTACCTCTAGTGGGGGTAAGAATGAGCTGGTCCAGGGCATTGGAATTAATGAATTCCAGGAAACGTTGGGCAAATGTATTGGTACATGAGTAGTTTTCCCAATTAATGGAGGGGTAGTTGAAGTCACCCAGCATGAGAGTGTTAGGTTGGTCCCTAATATTCTCCAGGGTGCTTAGGAACATAGAGTGTGAGTCTTGGGTCATGGTTGGGGACCTATAGCAGGCTATGACCTGAATCACTGTCTTACCCAATGTTAGTTGCACCTGAAGAATCTCTGATGCTTCATGCTGGGCTACCAGTCTGGAGGTGTGCACATCCTTTATGAATATGGAAACTTTGGTCCAAGTTCTGGGGCCAGAAGGTATGGAATGAGTTGTAGCCTAGTAGTACAAGGGTGCTATCTGCTGCCTTGAACCAGGTCTCTGTTACAGCACAAATGTCAATGTTCTCCATTGTAAGGAGTGCTTCGAGCGAGTGCATTATGAGATTTAGACTTCTAGCATTGAGCAGCATGACCCTTTGATTGCATTTGTTTGTAGCTGTTATGGTGGTAATTTGGTCTTTGGAACACTGCCTAAAAAGGCACTATAGGGGTGGTAAGAGCCTTGGCCAGTATCTGGAAGCCCAGGGGTGACAGATGCAGACCATCTCTGGCAAAGCATCTAGGTCTGTCAATCATGTCATCCTAGGCAGACAGATACTGAATCCCCTTAGAATGACACCAGAAACTTAGCCAATTGCTGGAATCAATCATTTTCTGCTTGCACTGTAGTATCATTCTGGGTGATGGTAGGAGGCTGCTCAGGGCTAGGGTCATACCTGTCTAGGCTACATTATCGGAGAGCTCAGCCATGTCTCTTTTCATGTAGTTCAGGGAGGTACATCTCAGGTCATTCACACCCACATGTACAATGACAGAATTATAGTTGTACCTGTTGTTAAGAGACCTGAGTGCATGTGTTATGTGGCAAATCCTGGCACCTGACAGGCAGTTGACTGTTACTTTCCCCTTATTCAACCTAGTGGGTGGGATATCAGTGTGTCTCACTGTCGAGTCACCTATGACTAGTGTGTTGGGCATGCTGTTTTGTCTTAGGGGCTTTGGTTGAGTGGCAAACTGTTTAGTTATGTGTCTCATGATTAGTGTTGTGTTGTGGTGGTGGAGTGCATTACTGCCTTGGAGGTCTCTGCTGTTTGTGTAGATTTTTATTGAGAGCCACCATGAAGGTGGGTGTGTGGTTTGTGTTTTGATGTGAAGGCAGTGCTGGTGTGTGTTTTGGAGGGCTATGTTTTCCATGTGGTTTGGTGCAAGTGTTGACTTTCTCCTCTTGACCAGCTATATCAAGTGCATCTCTCGCAAGTCTGAATGTTGGGAGGTAAGAGGAGAGGGTTGTCAGCGTACATGAGGCAGTTGTTACATTGCCTCAGGATTCCCAAGCTCACCAGGCTAATAGGAGAAAGCACAGGGAACTGACCTTTAGACATGCCTGGAGGGGTGTGCATTATTAATAAGTACTGGAGCTGTTTCCTTGTAGAATGTTTAGTGCTGGTAGCATTGTTGTGTGCTACAATAATTGCTGTATTTTCCAAAAGGTACTATAATGCATTTCTTTCCATTGAGTTTTAAGTCATGGCTTTGACATCAGCCATTTGTCTGTAATAGACAAACTTGTAAGATGTTAGTGCCTTGGAGGGATTCTGTGACTGTTCTGAGTTTACAATCATCTGCAAACTTGGTCAGACAGAGGCCTTTGACACTAGCCTTGACTTTTGAGAAGTAGATGCCAAAGAGGAGCGGGTCCAGCACGGAGTCTTGAGGGACTCCACTGGTGAATGGCCTCTTTGAGGAGGTGGTCTCACCAGTCCTAACTTCCTGGGTCCTATATGTAAGCCAGCTAGCTATCCAGCATGTTATATAGGGGTTTATGCCTAATTCAATAAGTTTGTTAACAGTGCAAGAGTGGAGTATTATATCAAATGCCTTAACCAGGTCAAGGTAGAAAATATGCCCTGTTTTGTCCTCATCCATTGCCTTGTTGACCTTCTCAAAGAAGTGTACCAGGTTCATTAGGCATGTTCCTCCATTGACAAAGCCAAACTGGGATGGATCCTGTGTCTGAAGGTCTCCTATATCTTTGTTGATCATTTCCATGATAATTCTTTCTATGGCTTTGCTTATAAGACTAGATTGATGGTTCATCCTTATGATGAGGGATGACTGTTGCATTTCTCCATTCTCATGGCATAAAGCCTATTTTAAGACTATAGTTAAATAGTACCTCCAGTGGCCATGATAGGTCATATTTTAGACTATTCAGAAGGCATCCTGTGATATTATCGGGTTTAACTGAGGCTGCATACATCTTAGAAAGTACAGCCAGGACATGCTCTCTATTTATTTATTTTTGCAGGGGTTATGTTTGAACGTATTTCTTGGGAGTTGGCTGGGAGGAGTGGACGTTAAAGTTGGAAGCAAATTTGTCAGCAAGCAGATTCACTATTTCACCTGACTCAGTGAATGTGGCACCATTATCTACCAGTACAGCACACTGCTGTGTTCTGCCTATGAGATTTATGATTTCTGCTGAAGAAGGCCATATGGTTGACTTTTGTCTGGTAGGCTATTTTGACCTTAAAATTGGATTTGTTGGACTTAATTAGCCTTCTTAGCTGCCTGTTTATTTTGATGAGAGAGTTCTTACCTTTATGAGAGTTACACTTCCTGATTTTAGCCATGATATTTTTCTTTTTGTTATATAACTTGTTTAATCTGGGATGCCTCGGAGAGGTTTGTTTTAGGAATTAATTTTGGGCTTACTTGTGGTAGGTACAGCAGCCTGTGTGCAGCCATTGATATGGTTATACAGAGTTTTTGTGAACAATCCTGCATAGGCTGCTTTGTTTTCTGCATTTGGAATGGCATTGGATTTTGATAAACTGTCACTTAATAAAAGGTAGTTTGCTTTGGAATAGTTCCTAATTGGTATTGGGATTACTGGGCTTACCAAGTTGATTTTGATTTTAAAGGAGACAGCTTTATGGTCATACCTTATTAGGGAGGATGTGACATTTGGAGTGGTGCAGCATTTTTCCATATTTGTGAGTATTCCAGTATTTTGGAACCTCTAGCTGGCATAAGCACTAACTGGTTAAAGATGCTTGTATTTATGAATTCCCAGAATTTGGGTGCCTGCAGTTTTCGGATATGTAGGATTCCCAGTTTATAGCAGGGTGATTAAAGTCCCCCCTAATTAAGGTGTTAGGTTGAATGGTGAGTGTCTCCAATAGGTTTAAGTATGCGCTATGAGTTTCATGGGACATAGAGGGTAACCTATAGCTTGCTAGTATATGGTATACCTTACCTCACTTCCTGCCCATATCCTGCATCTATCTAATCTTTAACTCTTACTTAACCACTTACTAAGACTGCTTCCCCTCCACTACCTTTACCTAACATTCAAACCTCTTGCCCATCCTCCCCCCTCCAGTTTTCACAAGTGTCTCTTGGACAAATAGGTCTGCAACCAAAACCTCATTTAAAGTTATGCTTGTTTAGTATACTCAGCAACAAATATATTACTTTCTTAACCACAGGGACTGGCATGGTCTCCACATATTACAAAGCAAGAAACGCCCCTGATGCAATTCTACAACAAATAAGTAACAGGTAATATTCATTGAGTCTGTATTTCATCAACACAGTTATTACAAACAATGCACAACTTAGATAACTTCAGCACAGGCTTCCATTTCTGGTTGGAATATTTTACAACCAGTCCGTGCAAAACATCGTCATCTGATTAGGTATTATGCAATATTTTCAAACCTTTGTGTGTTTAGATGCCATAAAAATAAAGAAAGGGGCAGAAACAGGAAGGAAGTGAAGAATCTACAGATTTTGTTCCTTTAAGGCAAGTGTATACGTTATACCAATTATGGATAGTTTTATTGTTTTGGTGGGAGTCTCATAAATGTTACTATCTGTGAGAATGAAAACCACTCTCAATTGCTTTAAAACTATGTAGCTCACATTTAGCCAGTTTGGTTTTACTTTATTTCTGGAGGGACATGGATGATACACTACTATGCCTGTGATACAGGAAGGAAATTCCTGTGGAGCATCCACTTCTTGGAGACTGCAGCACACTTCACAAAGTAAAGTATCCTTTACACTCAAATTTCAGGCATTGCCCTGTTTGTGATTATATAATGCATAATGGGTATTACAATGATATAAGGCTTTCTATATTTACATTCAACACATCTGCAGACTCTGGTGATCCCCTATTACAGATAACACATAGGACAGGTTTCTTATACACCAAACTATTTTAATTATACATTTTACTATGCCTGATAAAGGTGTGTAGGTTGAAGTCTTAGCTTAAAGTATGTCCAGATCCACACAACATACAAATGTCCACTAACCTTTTCTAAGTCTTTGAGGGGAACAACAGAGCATGTGTGGTGTAAGAGAGCTGACCAGTGGTTGTTAGTGGTGTGTACACTACATGATTCATGAGAAAAGGCAAAGAGTAATAGAAATGTTTTCTAACCTAGAAGGTTCCAGGTTTTATGGTAACTCATGCAGATCACATGGGAGAGAGGAATAACAGATGCTTGAACGACGGATGCTGACAATGCAGTTTTTACTCAGAATTCTCAGGGGGAAGTCACAGATGATATGTCATTAGGATGCTTAAATTTTGGGCAATGTATTACTCTGTCCTAGTCATGATCTGGGTGTTGGGTAGTTCTTTGTCTCCAGCTGAGCTCTCTTACAGAGGTCTCAAGAATGCGTCACACATAGCCTTTTTAGCACAGCTGTAGTGATTGTCTAGAACATGTACTTCCCTGTCCTATTCAGTGAACTTCACTGCCCCGATTAGAACTATCTTTACATAAAAGTCTTGCACAAAGTTCTTAGAGATGGGTTAAAAATGGCTTTTTCAATATGAGAGTATGATCATCTAGTAATGTACAACCCTGCACCAGTTTGTATCTTATGTAAAATGTGTTTCCCTTCCCATCTCACAGCTATCTTAAGGATAGATAATGTCTAACCATCTTAAGACAGCTGTAGTGTCTGTGTGGGTAATTCCCTTCACTATTTCACATGGTTACTTCATGGGTTTCTCTGTCATTCACTGTTTTCATATCTATCTTATAGAGATTTTGGAGGTGAGGCATAGGCGACCTTGACATTATGGCTATAGTGCCTTCTTGGTAAGTTTGTTTGCTTGTTTATCTATTTCCTTATTTAAATTTTGTTGAAAGGGCCAACTCTACTAGGCAGAGTCTATTTCCACAGGGGACCTAGGAAGAAAAACTTCAAAAAGCTGGAATAATATATGAATAAAGAAAGACAGGGTAGGCTATAGATGACATGAACACTACAGTTAGCAAGGTTACACTATATACATACAATCTGCGGAGGATTTGTGAATGAAAACAAGTCAACCAATCAACTATTAACCAGTCAGTGACCTTCTGGGTACTCTGTCCTCTGTTCCCTTAATAGCAACCCCTAGTTAAAGCTTTTATATGGAAATCCAAGGGATAGCTTACAGGTGACATTTTAACATTGCTGTACTGACCATTATTAACTTGTTAATCATGTACATTAACTGGACTTTCTCAGACCATTATCAGTCATGAGAAGGCTACACGAGGAAGATTAAGTGCATCATATGTACTATGGACAATTTTAATGAACTGTTCAGCATGTTTTGGTGGTGGAACAATATCAGAGTAAATGAGGGAAGCCAATGTAGACTTATGGAGAAAATGTAAACTTCACATCCACAATAATAAAAAGTTAAGACTGAATCCTGACCTCATTTGTGGTTCTTATGGATAATTTCCTCTCTTGTCCCAGTCAGCGATGTTCTGCATATTTTGTCCTTCACTATCCCCAGCAGACCTATGCTGTTGGGTACTTTCAGAATATGGTTATCTGCTAATACATAGTAGGCTCAAAACTGAGAAGTCCCGAGACAGCGCAATTCAGGTAAGCATCCTAATGACACAGATTTTAACAACTTTGACATAAGACACATGTAGATATGCAGAATGTCACTGAGAAAATAATATATGCAGCATAACACAGATAGTGTTATGAAATAATGTCTGCTAAATCCAGAATTAAACTGTAGGGATAAGTAAAGAAAAACATGTAAGTATATTAATGGAAGGAACATACATTTCTTTCTATTAATGTTTCAAGTCTCAAGTCATCCCCTGTAAAAATCAAATAATGACATTTCCTCTTCAGTGAGGGGAAAGAATTAAGAGATTTAACATTCTTCCCTCAGCTTTTAGAATGGACATATAACTGCTGAAATGGTCTTAGGAAATGCCTCACAGTCCTTGCTGAAAGCGTGGGAACCATAATTTATTTATTTTTATTTATTTATTTTACATTTGTTGACCGGGCTAGTCCAACTGGCTATATGTCCATTTTCAGTGGAGGCCCGGGAGAAAAACTCCAACAAACAAAAAACACAGTATCATTTATAATATGAGACATTTACAAATACAGCTAAATTTACAGATAATCATCCCATTCATTACATTTTGTTTGCATTTCTGTAAACAGAATCATGGTACATTTCAGCTATGGTTAGCCATTCAAATATTCCGCTAATAAAAATTTAATATAAGAGAATACTTTTTTGTAGTTAACATAAAAGTAGGTAGCTATATATACTCGCCTAGTAGTTAACAGAAAAGTAATTAGTTTATACAGGTATGGAGATAAATACTTTGAGAAAATAGAGGTAGTTAGAATAAGGGCATAGCCACTGTGATTTAAGGTATGGCTTCAATTTGCTTTTAAATAATGTTGTAGAGGTAATGGTGGTTAGGTCTTTTGGGAGGGAGTTCCAGGTTTTCCCCACTGTATTGGCAAACAAGGAGTCACCAGCCAAGTTTTTAGCTTTACCTATTTGTACAAGTAGTTTATTTGATGAGCATAGGGTCTTGAGGTTATTATAGGGGGTCATTAGGTTAGTATGTATAGGTGTGTTAGTAGGTTGGTACAGGTTCTTGTGGGCAACTGTTAACTGGTTGAATAGTATTGTATTTGGCAGTTCTAGCCATCCTAGCTGTTTAAAGTTATCACAATGATGGGCTCTGAAGGCAGACCCAGTTGCAAATCTGGCAACATTATTGTAGGAGATTGCTAGCGTGTTGATGTTGTTTATACATAGTTTCGTGTATATATATATATATATATATATATATATATATATATATATATATATAGGCTAGGCATAGAGAAGGGTAGAGTTTAAGTGGGTATGGGCAATGGTGGTCCTGGCTTGTGGAGTCCAAAAGGATTTAATCCTGTATAGGAATCCTAATTTTTTGTTGACTGTTTTTATAGTACTATTAATATGGGAATCAAAGGTAAGGTTGTTATCAATTAGAACCCCAAGAAGTTTGGTAGTACAATCAGGAGATATAATAGTGCCATTGCTAGATGTGACAGTAAAATTAAGTGGGGAGGCCCTAAGGGTGGGGGTAAATTGTAACAGTTTTGTATTTTTTGGGATTCAGAATGAGGCATCGATGTAGAAGCCATTTCTCGACTGTGTTAAACACATTGTGGGTTATGGACTGTAGGACAGATGGTGAGGTGGCAGAACATACTAACGTGGAATCATCCGCATATTGGATACAAGTAGCTTGAGGTATAACAGAATATAGGTCATTTATAAATATAGAGAATAGGGGGGGCCTAATACAGAGACTTGAGGGACACCAAGGGCAATTGGGAGGTGGGAGGATAAGTCATTCTCCCATAGCACAGTCTGCTGCCTGTTGTCTAGGTATGATTGGAACTATTGAATAGCCAGAGTGTCTAGAGACAGGCTTTGAGAATATTAATGAGTAAGTGGTGGTTAACCATATCGTGAGAATATTAATGAGTAAGTGGTGGTTAACCATATCGTGAGAATATTAATGAGTAAGTGGTGGTTAACCATATCATGAGAATATTAATGAGTAAGTGGTGGTTAACCATATCGTGAGAATATTAATGAGTAAGTGGTAGTTAACCATATCATGAGAATATTAATGAGTAAGTGGTGGTTAACCATATTGTGAGAATATTAATGAGTAAGTGGTGGTTAACCATATAGTGAGAATATTAATGAGTAAGTCTTGGTTAATCATATCATGAGAATATTAATGAGTAAGTGGTGGTTAACCATATTGTGAGAATATTAATGAGTAAGTGGTGGTTAACCATATCATGAGAATATTAATGAGTAAGTGGTGGTTAACCATATTGTGAGAATATTAATGAGTAAGTGGTGGTTAACCATATAGTGAGAATATTAATGAGTAAGTGGTGGTTAACTATATCGTGGGAATATTAATGAGTAAGTGGTGGTTAACCATATCGAAGGCTTTTGAAAGGTCAATAAAGAGGGTTGAGGATAAAGTGCTGTTGTTGCAATTCTTATTAATACAGTCTGTGAAAGATAAAAGAGCAGAGGTGGTGCTATGACACGGTCTAAAACCATGTTGGCAGTTGGCTAGTACATTGTTTTCTATTAGGTGGTTTAACAGCTGCTTATTACTGCATTTCTCCATGATCTTTGCCAATGGGGATAATATGGCTATAGGTCTTTAATTTGATAATTTGTTGGAGTTACCACCCTTATGCAAGGGGATAATGTGTGATACTTTCCAGAGTAATGGGATAGTTCCTTCATTAATAGTTCTATTAATCAGGATGGAAATTGGAAAGGCTATGGCTTTTGCAGCTTTTTGCAAGTATTCTGCGGGTAATAAGTCTGCAGAGAGGGTGGTAGGTTTAAGCTTATGCAAAAGAGTGCAGACAAGGAATGTAGGGACAGGTTGAAAGTGAAAAGATGGGGGTGCATTAGTGATGGAGGTGACTGATGATGTATCAGGGGATAGCTGGTTGGCAAGAGATTGAATGGTCTCTCTGAAAAAAGTGTTATTTATTTATTTATTTATTTATTTACATTTGCTGACCGGGAGTGTCCGACTGGATGTAGGTCCATTTTCAGCGGAGGCCCGGGGAGAAAAGCTCCACAGTTAAAATAAACAGACAGTATTTACATTGGATTTACATAGCGATTAACAATTTGATTAACCTAGCAATTAATTACAAACATAGTTACAGATGAAGAACATAGTACATCAGTAGACAACTAGAATCTTTATCTGCTAAGTACATAACAGACATTAACAATTGTTACAATAAGAAGTTCCTGCTGTATAATAAATACTAGGCTTATGAGCATCTGAGCTTACTATAATCAAGGTAGTTAGTGGGGTGGAAAGAAAGGTAGTGGTTGGATGGGGTGGGTGATATTAGAGTGGAAGTTGCAAGGGCATAGCCAGCATGTTTTTAGGTGCGCTTTTAGTAAAGTTTTGAAGTGAGTGCATGATGGTATGGAAGTAATTGTGGGTGGGAGGGAGTTCCATAATTTGGCTATGGCACAAGAGAATAGTGCTTCACCAGCAGAGTTATTGGCTTTAGGGATCTGCAAGTGATTTTTGTTGCTGGATCTTAGTGATCTGGTGGTGCGATAGGGTTGGAGTAGATTCTGGAGGGATTATTGACTATTTATTTGTGGCATATCCATGTTATGGCTTATAGGGATAAAGATGAATAAAGCAAAATGAAGAGAAACATTCATCCATATGAGGAAACTAATGTATCTCCTTTTTTCCCCTTTGTTTGTCCTTTCCTATTCTTGATGATCACATTTTGCTACAGTAACACATGTAGCTTTCCATTCAGAAGCGCACACACACACACACACACACACACACACACACACACACACACACACACACACACACACACACACACACACACACACACACACATTATTTCTCAAACCCAAATTAGGTTCATAGGTTCATAGGTTGGTACTAGGCTATTGGCTCTAGGGCCTATACAAGCCTAGCCAAAAAAATTCCCCGGATATTTCTTCCCACACTATACTGACGTGATCCCCGTGGTGAATTTCCCATCTCCCATCCAATCCTTAAAGATCCTTTTGAAGAGGGCCAAGGAAGCACTCTGCTTGACATGTATGGGCAGTCTATTCCAGAGTATAGGGAGTCTCTAGGTCAGGAACCTATCCCTCCAGCATGTTTTATTCATTGTGATGACAAGGTTTAGATTCTTGGAGCGTGTGGCTCTGAGGGATTGGGATTTCTTTAAGTGAAGCATGTCCAACAGCTCTGGGTTTGACATGGCCTTGTAGGTTAAGCAGTGATCACCTCTGAGTAGACAATATGACACAAAGTATAGCTGGAGTTTTTTAAGAAGGTCAGCATAGGGCATCTGCTTTAGGTCTGTGATTCTTTTAGTGAGGTATTTCTGCGGCCTTTCCAGCTGTTGCAGATGTCTTGTGAGGTACAAATCAAATGGGGCGTTGTACTCTATAATGGGTCTAATAAAGGATGAGTACAGTGGGACAATGACCTCCTTTTTTCTGGATGAAAAGCCCTTAGTGATGAGGTGTGCCACATAGAAGGATTTCCTGACTGTTGTGTCGATGTGGTTATCGAAGGTGAGACCACTGTCCACCTGTGTCCCCAAGTCTCTCATCACACTTTTGGTGTTTAGTGTACTGCCACCTATGTGGTAATTCAAGGGTACATGTTTTTTCCCAAAGGGGATAACTATACATTTCTTGGCATTAAGCTTGAGCCCATGGCTCTGACACCAAGCATCTGTTTCTGTAAGGCCCTTTTATAGAATACCCACATCATTTGGGGATTCAGTAATTGCTCCCAGTTTGCAGTCATCTGCAAACTTTGTTAGCCAGAGTCCCTTAGTGTTGGCCTGTACTTCAGAGAAGTAGATGCCAAACAAGAGCTGCCCCAGGACTGAACCCTGAGGTACTCCACTTGTCACTTGCCTGGAGCTGGATTTGGAGTCGGCTACTTTTACAGTTTGGGTTCTGTCAGTAAGCCAATTGGCAACCCATCGAGTGACGTAGCGATTTATGCCCAGATTAGTAAGTTTATCTATGATTCCAGAGTGGGGGATGGTGGCAAAGGCCTTGGTGAGGTCAGGTAGGCTGTGTGGACCACCTTACCCTTGTCCACAGCTCTGGAAACTGATTCGAAGAAGTCAATCAGGTTCAGGAGACAAGATTGGCCCTTCACGAACCCAAACTGGGTGGGATCCAGTGTTTGAAGGTTGCCTATGTCTTTGTTTATAAGTTCCATGATAATAAATTCCATGCCATTGCAGATCAGGCTCATCAGACTGATGGATCAGTAGTTTCCGGGATCCAAGATGGATCCCCCTTGTGGAGTAGGATAACTGTAGCTGTGCACCAATCGGTGGTCACGAAGCCTGAGGTGAGGCTATGATTAAACATGACACTTAGGTGAGGTGCCAGTTCATTTTGTAGTTCATGTAGTACACAGCCCGGGATGTCATCTGGTCCCATGGATGCTGTATTCTTAGCTTTGGAGAGTGCAGTTTCTACCTGTGTGGCCATGATTACTGGAATTTGGCAATATTTTGGTATTGAGATGGACCCTTTAGGGGGTGAGAGGGGGTTGAAGTTTGCACTAAATCGATCTGCCAGGATATTGGCAATATCCTTGGGATCAGTATATTTAATGCCATTCTGTTGTAGCTCAGAGCAGATCTGAGCATTGCCATTTAGATTCTTGACATAACTATAGAATACCTTGTGGTTGTCTTTGGAACCTTTGGCAAATTTATTTTCATAACTAGCTTTGGAGGATTTTATGAGGGATCTCAGCTTCTTACTGAGGCTGGTAAGGGAGTTTTTTGTATCCTGGGATTTTCCTCTTTTCTGCAACAGTTTCTTCCTTCTGTTGTATAGCTTGTTTATGGCAGGGGACCGCCAGATTGGCTTCCTTTTTTTGGAGGAGAGCATCTTGGTTCTATTTGGGATGGCACGATTCGTGCACAAGTGGATGTGCTCATACAGTGCCTTAGTGTAGGATTCAGCAGTCAAACTTTCAGCTTCCATCTGCATGGGTGCCATGAAGTTTGTTACTTCTGACTTAAGTTGCATAAAGTTGGCTTTGGAGAAGTTTTTTATGGAGGTTTCCTTACTGGGGGAGGGGGTGGGATGTGGATGTCAAGGGTGATTTGCTTATGGTCAGACCTGACCAATGAGGGGGTGATCACTGGTGTGGAGCATCTATCGCCCATGTTGGTAATGACCAGGTCTAGGATATTGGAGACCCTGGTGGGACAATAGACTAGTTGATCGAGGGTGTTGGAATTTATGAATCCCAAGAACCGTTGGGAAAAGATATTGGTACCTGAGTAGTTTTCCCAGTTAATGGCAGGGTAGCTGAACTCACCCAGTATTAGGGTGTTTGGTTGTATCTTAATATTTTCCAGTATGTTTAGAAAGGTGTAGTGAGAATCTTGAGAAATAGTGGGGGATCTGTAGAAAGCTACAATTTGGATTGCAGTCTTACCTACTGTTAGTTTCACCTGGAGAATTTCAGATGCATTGTGTTGGGCAACTAGCCTGGAGGTGTGACTATCCTTGGTGAATATGGACACTCCTCCATCTTTAGTGTTTCGGTCTTGGTTTCATGGCCAAAAAGTGTGGTAAGAGTTGTAGCCTGGTATTGCAGGGGTGCTCTCTGGAGTCTTGAACCAGGTCTCAGTTACTGCACAGATATCAATGTTCTCCATGTTTAGGAGTGCTTCGAAAGAGAGTGCATTTTTGAGGTTTAGACTTCTAGCATTGAGTAGTATTACCTTCAGAATTTGCATGCTTGTATCTGTTGGGGTGGTGGTCATGTCCATTGAACCTTACCTAAAAAAGGCACTATAGGGATGGCAAGACCTTTAGCCAGTAACCTGAATCCCAGGGGTGACAGGTGCAGACCATCTCTGGCAAAGCATCGTCATTTGTCGATCATGTCATCCCAGGCAGACAGATACTGGATCCCCTTTGAATGACACCAGAAGCTTAGCCAATTGTTGAAGTCAATCATTTTGTCCTTATTCTGTGGTACCATTCTGGGCAAAGACAGATGCTACTCAGGGCTAGGGTCATACCTGCCTGGGCCACATGATCTGAGAGCTCTTCCATGTAATTTTTCATGTAGTCCAGGGAGGTACATCTCAAGTCATTCACTCCAATATGGACATTGAAAGAGTCATATTTTACTTGTTGTGGGGTTACTTGAATGCATATGTTATGTGGCGGATCCTGGCACCTGACAGGCAGCTGACTGTAATTTTTTCCTTGCTCAGTCTGGTGAGTGGGACATCAGTGTGCCTGACTATAGAGTCACCTATGACTAAAGTGTTGGGTACGTTGTCTTGCCTTAGGGGCTGTTGTTGGGTGACACACTGGTGTTGTGAGCTATTTGTCACTTTGGTTGTGACTGGTGTTTGCTATTCAGCTTCGGGGGTCCTTGTTGCTTGGCAGGTTAATGTTAAGGGCTTCCACATATGTGGCTTTAGTGTTGTTATGTGTGGGTGTTGATGGTGTGGGTTTTGAAGGGCTATGTGTTGTTTTATGTGTAGTGCAGGTGTTAACCTTTCGTTTGATTGTCTAGCACAATCTTGGCTGGAGAGAGCTTTGCTTCCAGTTTGGCTATGTAAGTGCATCTCTCACAGGTTGTAGTGTTGGGTGCTAGGAGGAGAGGGTTGTCTGTGTACATGAGGCAGTTGCTGCATTGCCCTAGTATGCCCAGATTCAACAGGTGGACAGGAGAAATCACCGGAAGCTGACCCTTGGACATGCCTGTTTAGGTGCCTTTTATGTAAAGTACAAGAGCTGTTTTCCCTTACCTTTGCAAGGTACTTTGCAATTATAGACTGTTTAGTGCCTACGATTAATTTCTCCTCATTACCAAGGAGAGTTGAGTGCTTGTATCAGTTTAAGTCTTTCTAGTGCTTTCCAGCAGGTTCTAGAGCAAGTGCTAGTCACAGGGGTTCAGATTGTAGTGCTACTACTGAGAAACCAGCTAGTTCTAAGGGATAATTTGAAGAGCAGACTTTCCGGCACCTGGAATACTTTAACCTTAGCCCTGCAGTGCTGCACGATGCAAAAATTCACAAACACACATGTTTTTAAGCCAGAAAGTTGAAAGGGATAGAAATCAGCCCAAAATCACTAATAAAATTACAATTTCAGAGCTGGAAGCAGAAAGAAACACTTGGACTGGCTTGGAGCAGAAACCTATATGTCCTGAAGATATTTAGCCTTTTGAGGGATCATTTTGATTCTGACATCTTTGCTCAGAAAGAGGAATGCATTATGCTTAATTGTGTCAGAAAAGGCCTCTTTTCCATGGTTTCCAGGCTTGGTTATTCATTTTCATTGTTTTTCTAGTTCAGGCATAAGAAGTCAATGTGAGAGATGGGTTATTCTTCTGATTTTTTGGAGATGCAAGAGTCTGTCTTGTATAGGGCAGAGTAGGTTACAGAATGCAGATAACACAGAAGACAGGTTGTCATAACTATATATGATTCATTCTTATGCATGGCCTGGGCTCAATGATCTTTGCAGTATTAACAGTATTTTAAGATTAAAATCATTAAGTAGATAAGGGTTGCTTTAGTAATTATAAGAAGTTTAGTTTAAGTTAATAAATTAGTATTTTATTTATGTATATAAATGTACATCCATCTAATATTTTTAGGCAGCTAATTATAATTTTTAATTTATATAGTTGTATATATTGTGTGCATTTACTGCATTTAGAATGTTTAGTTATATATAGAAATATCTACTTATTTGTGTATAATGGTACATGCAATGGGGGAAGTAGCATATTTAGGTTCGTGATGTCATTTCCTGTAGTGAAAAAAGGCATCAAATTTTAAACTATTTAACTGTTGTAAATGTGCTTCACTGATTTTGTCTGATGAAGTTTACTAATGCAGTAAATGAAAGCACTTAATATAAGATACAACTCTTTCTTTATTCCATAGCCAGTATTGTGCTTGTTTTATAGTAGTTTGTCCATTTTTATTTCGTTTTTTCATATTGTCACATATCAGACTGTCTAGAGCAGTGTTGTTCCTACATTGTAGTTCGAGTTCAGTACCTTGGTTTATAAGCTGCATAATTTCCAGGTATGTGTCTAGTCTGGTGTATTGAGTGTGAATATGTCCTTGCCAGTCTCAATTTAAGTCCCTAAAATGTGTTTAGTATGTGTTTGTGTATGTGTGTGTGTGTGTGTGTGTGTGTGTGTGTGTGTGTGTGTGTGTGTGTGTGTGTGTGTGTGTGTGTTTGTGAGAAGTTATGTGGTGCATAGCTGTTAATGAAGAAGGGATAGGATGTAGATTGTGGTGCTGTTTATTTTATTGCGATCCTCAAACAGAATTTGAATTAAAATACAATATGGGTCATTATCTAATCTTGCTTTAGATGTGGCTATAAGAGCAGGTACTAAATTGGATGACTTACCAACTTGTACATCATCTCCTTCTCCTAGTCTTTGACCAGGTGTGCTATGGAAGAAATGTCATAAATCTGTTTTTAATGTCATTGGGGATGTAGGAGTCTTGGTTAAGCCAGGTTATTATGATAGCCAATATTTTGTTTGTAAGAGAGGAGGTCCAGAGCTCGAACTGTGTCCTTTTGTTGTTGATGCTACAGATATTGCAGTATGAAATAGATGCAGACACTAGAAGAAGTAGTAACAACCTTGGAGTCTAAAAATGGGCCTGGTTTTAATCTGATGTCTCCTGCTTGAAATAATGTGCTTATAGTAATAATATTAAGATGATAATTGGTCTTGGCACATGAGGATAGAGGGTATGTATTCCCAAGTACAAACAATCCAAAAACTGAAGGTACTGAAGACACCAGTGAGCCAGTAAGAAGTTTAAAAATGTATTAGTAATGAGCCAACAAAAAAAGTGCTTTCATTAGTCTATAACCAAGACTTCATCAGAATCTAAAAGTTCAACAAACTCTACAATATTTAAATAGCAAAAAATCACAGGAGCACCACATTGAAATTATTTATCAGAAAGCTTGATTTTTTTTGCATGTTTAATCATGAAAATGTTGAAAATGTTAGCTATGTGTTAAAAAGAGCTGGTACTTTTAACCCACCTACTGTTCTTCCTTTAGTGTTATTTGAAAAATTATGTGATTTTGAGATCAGAAATTACCTGAATACTAAAACTAAGACCATACTTACAACTTGAGTGTGACTGAAAATTAATTGTTAACATTGCTTTGTCAAGATAAAAATATGGGTTATGAAACCTGACAGGGGGCAGTGGTAATGTATATTCAAGACTATTTTAACAAAATGTTTGTTCACATTACTGATGATGATATGTATGAAGAAAGTGCATGAAATTATATTCATGTAGCATACAGGAAAATAGATTTTTCTTGCAAGACATGTTTGACCAAGTGCAAATAGATGGGGAAACACTGGATTTCCTTAAAGTGAAATATCCCATAGTGCCAACCATATTTGGCATTCCAGAGCTTCACAAAGATTTGTGAGATGCTCCTATGAGGCCAGTTGTTAACGCCAGTACTTCTAAGATACATGCCATGGCAAAATACGTGGATTTGAAGCTTAAACATTGTTTAGCAAAATACCACCACCTCTGTAAGAACTCTTGGGATTTTTTGACAAAAGTGAGGGGAGCTAACTATTCAAAAGCATTATGTTTTGCAACAGTAGATGTTGTTAGTTTATTCAATGTTATTCCCCACCAACAAGATCTTGAATGGTTTAGGGAATTTCTAGTGGATTTAAGAACATATTCTTTTGATGAAATTGAAGTTTTAGTCAAACTGATGGAAATTATTTTAGACTACAACTTTGTTTATATTGAAGGACAGTATTTTAAGCAGAAAAGGGGAGTAGCAATGGGGTGGCTTGCGCCCCCTGTATGCTAATATAATTATAGTGCAGTGCAAAAAACAGTACTTACTGAGTAACCCAAAAATACAGGCATTAAAAATCTATGCCTTCTTTGTAACCAGCCATCAAATTTCTGCCATAGCCCTAGCAAAAGTCAACAGAGAAGAACAGCACTTCTGCCTCCTCTGGGCTAAATAATCATAGCTATTTGAGTTTTAGACTTCATATTTATTAGGAAAATGCATACTAACACAAATCCTGTTATACTAGTAGATTTATAATCTATAAATACTATTTTGTATGCTTTTTCTGATCAACCAGCCATTTGATTATCCGGCCTAAGGTCCGGTCCCAGAGAGAGCAGATAAGAGGGAGTCTACTGCATTTTTCTCTACTGCCTATTGCTATATGATCTTATCCCCAAACTATCAACAACAGAATGAACAACTGATGGCAGGTACTAAGTAAGTATATATTAATCATTTGTTTACTTGTCAGACTTGACTTTCATGGAGAGCCACCTCAGCTTACACATCCCCTAGTATCTTCCATTGTAGCAGTCTCTCTGAGAATACATGTACTGTCTTTCCAGGGAAGAATGCTTTATTGTTATGAGGGTAAGCCTGTCCCATGGCTAGAAAGAGGGGCAGGAGTGCAGGGGCCATTATACTATGATTAGCTCATAATATGGTTGGTTTTGTCCTAATTATCTGATATGCTATGATGCATAGGGTGTTTGTGCAACAGAATGTTATAGGTGAGCCTTAACTACCTCAGTTGTGATGCTCCTCAGTGACTTATCTACCATAGTTCACCAGATTATAATAATTGTTAGTCTGTCTCCTCATCTTTCCCATAAAACAACTGTCAACAGACCTTCAGCATGCCAAACTCCCCCTTTGAGAGCTGTAAACAGGCCTTTCTGTCATCACTATTCTTCCACCCCACTCTAAGTTCTCCAGCAATGGGCCACTAATTGAATATGAGTCATTGGGTCATAGCAAGGGCTTTATCCATCTATGCCACTCATCTGACTCATACAACAGTATTTTGCAATTATTGTTCCAAGTTAAAGTAAGGCTCAGTGATTCATTCATTCATTAAAATTCTGTGGAAGGATACTTAAAATTTACTATGGGATCTGATGTTATCTGCAGTGTTATTATAATTAACTCTAAGATTAACATATATTATTCACTGACTGTCCATTAATATTCAAAAAGGAGCATGCTGATTGGTCAGTCCAACCAGAGTGCCCTTTGTAAATCTGAGAATATATCAATGGAAAAAGATTCAGTTGCCCAGAGTTTTTTCCATAAATATATCAAATAAAAATTTTACTTTTCTTTCGTTCTTTTAAAATAAATTTACAAAGCCAAAGACCTCAAGTGAACAAGGGAGATGGCACAAAGAAAAATAAAGGATAATCAGGTGTATTATGCAAAACTAAAGAAACATACTTGATTATCCCTTTATTTTGTCTGTCCCATCTCTCCTGAACTTTAAAAGCCTCCTGGTTTCTTTTTTCCTAATTAAAAAAAAAAAGTAAAAACTGAGATTTTTCTTTGTTCATTGTTTCCTTTACAGAGCACTGATGTACCGTAAGCGTGGTAACGCAAGTCTCATACACATGCACAGTACATCAAGAAAGCCCCAGGTTACCAGAGAAAATGCAGAAGAGCACCACAGCTTTGTTATGTAAAAACATTATTTAAGAAAAGTAAGTATTCTTTTCTTAAATAATATCATTGTATAATAGCAATAACCAACTCTGTGGTGTGGCATATTGAAGGTTTACCTATAGTTGGCTATATTTAATCACTCCAACCGTGGGTAAATCTTCAATATACCACACCAACGCCATCAGTTATTATTATAATAGAACATGAAACTGACTACAAGGAAGCAGACTATAACCCGTTGTCTGTTACCAGTACTCCTTCAATATAAATGAGCAGATAAAGGTCACCATTGCCAGAGAGCCAAGGTTTTCAAACAAAACCTATAACTTGACTGCTCTGGCTCCTGTTTATCTAGCATATCATCAGAAAAATAGATTGTTGTATGTGACTACAGCCATACATGTGCCCCCATGACCTTATCCTGAATAATCTGATTAGCATACAGTAGAGACAGAAAAATCATGACAGGTTCATAGGTTCTAAGTGTGTACTAGGCTAATGAATAGAGGGGTGTTTTAAGCCTGGCCATGCATCCCAAATCTCTGACAAATTCTAGCACCCTTAATTAGTGTAAGCAGGGGCTTGGGAGACTGAACATTTACAAGCAAGTGCCTGGGAGATGAATCATTTACAGGCTGCATGTGTCCATTAGAGACATAGGTGCCAAACCAAGGATGAAGTTCCTGTTCCTCATCCAATTGTGCAAGTTATACTTGAATTAAGTTAGAGAGGAACTCTGCTTCACATGGAATGGGAGCCTATTCCAGAGAAGGGGTAGTCTCTAGGATACATACTTGTCTTTCTAGCAAGTCCTATTTATACCACAGGCAAGGTTTAAGTCTTTAGAATGGGTAATTCTTGAGCTGCTTGTTTTGCAGATATGCAGGAGGTCCTTCAGGGTGGTTCTGACAATCCCTTGTATACCAGCATAGATCTCCCCTCAACAGCCTGTAGGAGAAAGAATACAGGGATAGAGCCTTTAGGCAGTCTGCATTGGACATATTACTCACAAAGTTTAAGAAACAGTGCAGAGGTTGCAGAACAAAGGCTCAAAGGCACATGCAAAATGATCCAAAGAACAAAGTTGGAGCTTTCAAACTCCAAAACAATTTAAAGAGTTGCAAAGCTTCCAGGTAAACACCCTGTTTCAATGCATATATTTACAATTACTCTTTATTTTATACTCCATCTGGAGTTACATGACAATATTAAACAATGGCGCCCCTAATTCACTCAATTTAAAATTAAAGTCACAAATACAATTTCATATATAAAAACATTTTAAAAAATATTTATCCATTCATGTTTATAAATATATACATATATAAACGGGTCTACTTCAACACAACGAAAGATCACATTACCAAAAATGAAATCACCAAGATGACTTCGCCAAAACCTTTCATGAATGACCAGAATGCTGAATGATTTCAAAGGGTAAGTATCCTGTTGGCTACCATCTAACAATGAAACACACCGCACTACCTCAAACCCACCCAGGTAAGGGGCTGCACACCCCACACTCCCCCTGACTAAATATATCAGCTCCAGGATCAGACTACAGTAGGAAAAATGGAAAATTTCCCCTAGTTGGCCACCTGGTTATTTACCCTTTGAAATCCTTTGGCATTCTGGTCATTCGTGAAAGTCAGGTTTCACCGATGACATCTTGGTGTGTCATCTTTGGTAATGTGGTCTTTCATCGTTACTTTGAAACAGATCCATATTAACATAAATAACAAATAGCACAGCCGAATCAATATTTATAAATTCATTTGCTTCTTTTTAGTAGTGGTTTGATACAAACTGTAGAGTTCAAACCAGGCTTTTTGTCAGCATTGAAATGGACTATCCAATGATATTCTTCAACTTTCATTTCCAAAATAAGATCACCCCCACTCAAATCAGAACTAATGTTTTGTATGATCCTAAACTTAAATGTATGTTGTATCCCCATTTGCTTTATATGCCTAGCCAATGAATTAGTTAAGACCTTCCACCTAATATCAGAAATACATTCTGAAATTCTATCTCTTAGTCTCCTATTACTTTTTTCTATATAGAAACCAGGACAGGGATCACACACTGCTGACACATGTTGCAAAATAATTAGAGGATTATTCCTTCATAGTAACTAGATGAATAAACTTTGTATGTTTTAATATACATTTACAAAAAGAACAGTCATAATAGAAATCCACTTTTTCTATAATTCAAATCTTTATAACAAATATGTTGTTTAAAGTTTTAGAGCTCTTATATGCAAATTGAGGGTTTCTGCTAGATATTCTCTTAACTCTGGTGCAGTAGGCAATATTGACCAGTTCTAATAATAATATTTAGAACTATTCTCATTCTAGAGTCATACTTCATCATATAAAGTAACTTATTTTTGTTATTACTATTACCATTATTAATTCTTTGTTCATTATGGGCACTATTTCCCACACTGATATCTGAAAAGAGCAGTTTTGCCTGGTCATCTCTCTATTTACATCATCATACACTTCCATTAACAAATGATTCTCATAACATCTCTGTTCAAATTCCTTAGTCATTTGTTCAACACTTATTCTACAGGTACCTTGACCCATAGTTAATCTACTAGCTCTTAAGAACTGTCTTTTTACTATACCTTTATAAGTATATGTGTAGGGTGTGTGCTTTGTTTATGTAAATATCTATTTGCTTGTATTTCCTTTCTAAAAATATGGGTGGAGACATCCATGCCTTTTCTACTAATTGTAATATCTAGAAAATTTATTTCATCTTGAGCATACACAAACTTAAGTTTCAAAACGTTTGTATTATTATCTAAATTATCTACACAATTTTTCAAAATCAACTCATCACCTTTCCAGATAAAAAAATATCATCAGCAAAGCATTTATAATATAGAATATTGTTTGCATATAGAGCATATTGATCACAAGTAAATTCTTCTTTCCATTGTCTTAGGTCTATATTGACATATGTATTTGGCACTGGGGTCTCCATTGCTACCCCTGCTGTTTGATGATATAATTGTTAGTCAAATAAAAAAAAATACTACTCAAAACAGTATCTAATAATAAACATATAGTTTCTATTTTTCTTGTAGAGAACACACATTCCTATAGAGATGACCTGTTATTGCCTGTACTCCATAAGAATTTGGAATAACAGTAAACAGTGAATTAACATCCAATGTTACAAAAATATAGTCTACAACATCATCATTAGCATATCACCAAGATCAATCTTGCAAAAACTCATTTGTATATCTTATATAAAATTTAACATATTTAAAATATGGTTTAAGGCTATCTTCAAAATATAAATATATTAGTTCTGTCACCCATTCCTTCCCCAACACTATCGGTCTCATAGGGGAATGGTTCAGGTCTTTATTTATCTTGGGTAACCCATATAAAATCAATGTTCTTGGATGTGCCATATATATGAATTTATATAAATCTAAAGATATATTATTTTGTATTTGCAAATCATAAATAATACTCGAGACTGAACATACAATATTTTCAGAACATCATTTTCTATTTTCTTAATAGCATCAACATTGTTATTTAATATTCTTCCACCAAACCAACATATTCAACTTTATTCATAACTACTATGGGGCCTCCTTTATCAGCTTGCTTTATCACAATCTCCAAATCATCCCTTAATTTCACCACAGTATTACATTTTTCATTTGTTAAATTATAATATCTGTATGAGTTAGACTCATTTTGAAGATCTTTTATCTGTTTTTCACAAATATTTTGAAAACCTGTGATTACAGGTTGACTATTTAGAATAAAAAGACTTGAGCATTTACAAGAAAATTCTACATTAGTACTGCCATGAAGCAAACATTTTAAATTCAAATTTCTTGTAAAAATTAATAACTCTGAGACAGCATCTACCTATGAACCACTAGAAGCAGGCACAAACTGCAGACCCTTTCATAAGAGAGAAATGTCAATGTCAGTTAAAAGTATACTGGATAAATTCAAAACAGATGATTCAGGTTCTACCTGTTGTTCTATGACATATTACTTATACCTTATATTCATTTAGTGAGAAACATCTGTGGACATTCCAGTTATTGGCTGTGCCTGGTTAGGCATAGGATCACAGGATCATAGGAAGTTACTAGGCTGTTGACCCTGAGGCCCTTACAAGCCTAGCTAAGAATTTAGCCCATGTTCCAACAAGTCAGCACCTTATGCCACTGTCGGACAGGGACACGGGTGGAATCCCAGGGGTGTATTTTCTGTTCCCCATTCAGTTATCCAGGTTGCACTTAAAATGGGTTAATGAGGTACTCTGCTTGACATGGAGATGGAGTCTATTCCACAAAAGGGGGAGTCTCTGGGACACAAATCTGTCCTACCAAGTCCTATTGATGTCACTGACCAGGTTGAGGTCACTTGGGCAGGTTACTCAAGTGGAGCTTGACTTGCAGATATGCAGCAGTCCCATCAAGGCAGGGTCTGAGATTGCTTTTTATGCCAAACAGAGGTCACCTCTGAGGAGTCTGTGGGAGACTGAGTAGAGGGACAGGGCTTTTAGGCTCTCTGTGTAGGGTAGATGTTTGAGGCCCTGGATTCTCCTGGTGAGGAACCTCTGTGGTCTCTCCAGCTGCTACATGTGCTTTGTGAGGTACATGCTGAAAGGGAAGAATACATGGATGTCATGACCACCTTGTCTCTGGATGAGATACCCTTACTAATGAGGTGGGCCATGTAGAAAGCGTTCCATACAATGGAGGCAATATGGTGGTCAAAAGTCAGTTTGCTATCAACCTGGGTACCCAAGTCCCTCACAACTGATTGCATGCTTATGACCTTATTATTAATGTGACAATTTGTGGGGATAATACTCTCCCCAAAGGGGATGATGATGCATTTTTTGGCATTCAGTGTGAGGCCATGTTTCTGGCACCATTCATTTGTTTAGGTGAGAACCTCTTGGAGGATGTCCACATGACTAGGGGAATTGATGACAGCACCCAGTTTTCCATCATCTGCAAACTTGGTCAGCCATAGCCCACTGGTTTTAGCCTGCACATCAGAAAAGTATATCCCAAACAGTAGAGACTCCAAGACCGATCCCTGGGGTACACCTCTCATTACAAGTCTACTGCTTGAGGTGGATTCCCCCATTTTGACTAGGTGGTTTATATCACTGAGCTGGTTTGCTATGCATCTGGTAACATACGAATTGATGCCTAGTTGAGAGAGTTTATCTATTATACCTGAGTGGGGAATAGTATTGAAGGCTTTGGCCAGGTCAAGGTAGACAGTGTGTACAGTCTTCTCCTTGTCCATGGCATTGGTGACTGTCTCAAAGAAGTCAACCAAATCTAACAGGTATGACCTCCCCTTGATGAAACCACACTGTGTGGGATTGAGTGTTTGGAGGTTGCCAATGTCCTTGTTAATGAGATCAATGACATTCCACTCCATGGCCTTTCAGATCAGGCTAGTTAGGTGAGGAGTCTATAATTTCCTGGATCGGTGGATGCTCCACCTTTGTGCAAAGGGACAACAGTGGCTTTCCTCCACTCAGCTGGGATGAAGCCGGTACTCAGGCTTTGGTTGAATAGGGTAACTGATGGTGCTACATGTTCCTGCATGAGTTCATGAAGGATGCAGCCTGGGATGTTATCAGGTCCCATGGAGGCTGTATTTTTTGTCTTTGAGAAGGCAGTGATGACATGCTCCCTAGAGATAAGGGAAGAGGGTCAGGTACTGGGTATGTTCTGATTTACTGAATGGGAGGACAGAGGGGTGAAGTTTTCACTGAACCTGTCTGCCAGCAGGTTGGCTATATCTACAGTGTTTGTTTATATGGTGTCCTTGACCACCATTTCTGAGCAGATCTGGGTACTTCCATTGAGATTGCGGACATATGTGAAGAAGGCCTTATGATTGTCTTTAGTAGTTGTGGCCAGTTTCGGTTCGAAGTTTGGTTTGGAGGATTTCACTAGTGCTCTTATTTGCTTGTTCAGGCTAAGGAGAGATTGCTTCCAATTAGGCACATGCTTCTTCTTGGTCCTGGACAGCAATTTTTTCCTTTTATTATAGAGTTTATTTATTGCAGATGTCCACCAGACAGGTTTACTCTTCCTTGAGGAAGAGGATTTCATCTTGTCGGGTATCACTGATTCTATGCAGCTATATAAATGCTCATATAATACTTTTGTGTAGATTTGGACATATGTGCCACTTCCTATGGAGGAGGAGGGGGCTGTGAAGCTGTTTATACCTTGCAGCAGGAGGTTGTAATCAGCTTTGGAGAAGTTTTTTTGTTTGACCCCAGCTGGGGAGGGGTCTATATTAGAACATCAAAGTTTCAAAACTTCGAATGTTCTAATATCGACCCCTATTCAGCGAAAGCTGAAAATATCGAAGTAACAGAAAATCAAATTTTTTCCTAGGGAAAGAATTTGGTTACCCATTTCTGTTGCTTCAGTATTTTCAGTGCTGTGGTGAAAAGTTACAGGTCGGGTTCAGTTAGGTGTGCGATTGAGTGCGAGTTAGGTTAGTTAGGGTTAGGGTGCGGGTTAGGTATGTGTGCGATTGTGTGGATATGAGGGTTAGGGCAGGTTAGGTGAGTTAGGGTTAGGGCGCAGGTCAGGTAAGTGTGCGATTGTGTAGATGTGAGCATTAGGGCGGGTTAGGTGAGTTAGGGATAGGGCACGGGTGAGGTGAGTGTGCGATAGTGACGGACCTTAGGGTTAGGGTTTGGGTTAAGGTAAGTGGATAGTTAGTGGTGTGTGTATAGTTTAGTGTAGGGTTAGGTGTAAGATTTTAGGTGCATGTGTGTGGATTGCTGTTTGTTTGGTGTGCTTGTGTTGTGTGTATGTGTTTTGGAACAGTGAATTTTTTCCCTAGGAAAAAATTTGCTGTTCTGTATGTCCGATGTTTTCAGCCTTCACTGAATAGGGGTCGATATTAGAACATTTGAAGTTCTGAAACTTCGATTTCTAATATAGACCCACTGGGGAGGGGGGCGGGGGAGATGGTGACTTCGAAAGTGACCACTTTGTGGTTGGATCTCTTACCAGGGATGATGACACTGTAGGGATGCTGCAGTGGTTACTTATGTTGGTTAATACCAAGTCCAAGATATTCTTACCTCTTATGGGGGTGTCGACCAACTGGTCCAAGGCATTTGCACTGACAAAATCAAGCAATCTCTGGGCATTTGTGTTTTGGCATGAGTATTTCTTCCTATCTATGGTTGGATAGTTAAGGTCACCCAGGATAAGGGTAAAGAGTTGAATCTTGATAGATTTGAAGAGGTCCAGATAGGTGGGGTGGGCATCTTGAGTCAAATTTGGAGGCCTATAGCTAGCTATGATTTGAATAGAGGTCCTGTTAATTGTTAACTACACTTGGAGTGTTTCCTGTGTGTCATACTGTTTGACTAGCCTGGAGGTGTGTATGTCTCAACTCCATCTCCTTTTGCTTTGCTGCCCGTGGTTTAGGGTCTGAATGTATGATAGGATGAGTAATCTGGTATGGCTGGGGTGCTCTCCTCAGCTTTGAACCAGGTGTCTGTGACTGCACAAATGTCAGCATCTTCCAGGATTAAGAATGCTTGCAATGAGTGCAGTTTTATGTTTAGACTCCTAGTGTTTAGCAGCATGACCTTTAATTTACATTTTGATGAAATTTTCATGTTGGTAGTTTTTAACTCATGGCATTGGTACATACCAACGGGGGTATTCTATTCAATGATAGGTCTGATGAATGCTGACTCCAGTGGAACAATGGCCTCTTTGGACAAAGATGCCATACCTTTGTTTATCAGTTGCACAACATAGAATGATTTCTTCACTACAGTAGACACGTGATGGCCAAAGGTTTGATTACTGTGTATGTGGTGTCCCCAAGTCCCTGACTACGGGATCAGCTCTTAGGGGGGTGTTGTCAATATGATAATTATCAGGGGTGGATGTCTTCCTGAAGAATACATATGCTTCTTGGCATTTAGTTTTAGTCAGTAGCTCTGACACAAGTTATTTATCTATGTCAGCCCTTAATGGAGAACATTTGTATCAGTGAGGGATTCTATGACTGCTCTTAATTTGCAATCATCTGCAAATTTAGTCATTCAGAGCCGCTTGACATTGGCCTTGACTTCAGAGCAGTAAATGCCTAAAAGGAGTGGTCCCAGCACTGATCCTTGAGGGACTCTGCTTGTGACTGGCTTCTTGTAGAGGTGGATTCCCCAGTTCTAACTTCCTGGGTCCTCTCTGTCAGCCACCTGACTATCTACCAGGTCACATAAAGATTTATACCTAACCTCTTGAGTTTATCAACAATGCCTGAATGGGGTATTATGTCAAATGCCCTGGCCAAATCAAAGTAGCTAGTGTGAGCCATTTTGCATTCATCCATTGCTTTGCTCATCTTCTCAAAGAAGTTGACTAGCTTGAATAAGCATGACCAGACCTTGATGAAACCTAATTGGGTTGGATCCAGTGTCTGCAGGTTTCCTATGTCATTATTGATCATTTCCATAATAATTATTTCCATGACTTTGCGTATGAAAATAGTGAGACTTATGGGTCTATTGCTTCCATGGTCTGTAGAAGGCCCACCTTTGTACAGAGGGATGACTGTTGCTGTTCTCCATTCATAAGGCATGAAGCCTGCTTGGAGACTACAGTTAATTAACAATTCTAGAGGGCTGATAAGTCATGTTTCATGCTGTTTAGAAGGTATTCCCGGATATTGTCTGGGCCCATAAATGCAGTATTCTTGGCCTTAGAGTTTGTTAACTATAAACCTTATTGTAAAATATTGTGTATTCCTTCCATTTCCACATAAATGAACATGCTGTACATATTCAGTCTGCATAATGTAGCCACTTTTGATTTGCAATATTATGATACTTTATCCATGGCTGTCATTTTATCTAAGTTATGTTTCTTATTAATGATGTTTATATGGGGTGGCATGTTTAAAAAAAAACATAGTTAACATAATGCATATCTAGAAAGGGAAACAAAGTCAATGTATCAATTGGATATTGCCTAGAATAACTCATTTGTTGACTATTAATATTTTTGAGTGCTACATTATATTTAAATGAATGATTTCTATATTTCTGATTAATTCTGATATTTTAGTCAGTGAATTTTCCACTTTTAAAAGCTATTTATCAGCAAATGTAATTACAGTGATTAATATATCTGGCAGCAGTTTTATCACTAACTGTTGATTTCACGTTCTAGCTGAAAACACGATTAATCTCATATACTGTCTGCAGCAATGTCACTTATTAAAGATAAATGAAATCTTAAATAGTATTTACTCACTCTGAATTAAGTAATTTGTAATATCTTATATTAAATGTCCCTATCTTTACCAAAAATGTATGACTGCATACCACAAAATAGCGTAAACCTTTAAAACTTTCTATAGAAAGGCAAATACAATAAATCTCCAAAAGCATAGTTCCAAAATAATAATAAAAGGGCTAAGGGGAAATTCTGCATTTCCTCTGATGTATTAAAAAGTAACTTAACATCAATGTGTAGATATATATGTTTGTAAAGCATATAACTTGTGAGCATGTGAGTGTTTGTGTGCATGTGTGTATGTGTGTGTGTGTGTGTGTGTGTGTGTGTGTGTGTGTGTGTGTGTGTGTGTGTGTGTGTGTGTGTGTGTGTGCGCATGTGTGTGATAATAAAGAGTTTAAGAATGCAATAATAAGTAGAGAAACATATTAACATTAGATTGAACATGGATTCGGTATCATATTTATTTTATTTCTGTTTTTAATTAATAAACATGCTTCCCTATTTCTTTAGTAACCATGCTGCTCTGCTTATAACATTTTCTTTATGTAACAACTAAAAAAAACAGGAATGCACACAAACCCCTTCAAAATAAGAGTTTGCTAAACAAGGTGATGCCAGTCTGTAAAAGTCTAATCCTACGAACATTGTATAATGAAGTGTTATAACCTAGGCTATGTTCTCCTCCCATTCTCTTCTAGTTTACTTGAACATAGCGATTGAATTTGGGCATCAAAAACAACTAGGCTTTAATTAAGTACCATTGATCTATCAAAATATTATATCGTATAAATAAGCTATACTGAAATATGGTTATCAATAAATTAACTGCATCTGAGGGTGTTATCTATTATAAAACTGTACAAAGGGAAAATATCAGCTTCCTATTCAAATGCTGGCACAAGTAACACTGAATGATGACAGAATGAAACAAAAAAGATTGAAAATCTAGGAAAAGAGCAAATGTTGAACTCTATCCACAGTAAGAATTTACAGTGCCCTATCTACTTGTCCAAGTTCCTCTTGAACACTGTCATAGATGTACTGTGTTTCAAATGAATTGGTAGCCTGTTCCAAAGATGCTGCAGTTGCTGGGAGATAAATCGGTCCCTCTAGCATGTCCTATTTAAGTCACAGGCCATATATAGGTCCCTGGAATGGGTAACCCAAGTACCATTTAATTTACTGATATGCAACAAGTTCATTATGTTTGGTTCTTGGATTGTTCTGTAGGCCAGGCATAAGTCTCCCCTAAGAAGTCTATACGATATATTATATATTGTATAATATATATAATATATTATATATTATGTATAGTGACAGGGACTTTAGTTGGTCTGTGTATGGCATATGCTGGAGCCCTTTCATCTTCTCTGTTAGAAACCTCTGAGTTCTCTTTAATTGCTACAGGTGCTTAGTATGGTACATGCCAGATAGGGCATTATACTCAGTTATGGGCCTGATAACTGCCGAGTATAGGAGGTTTATAACTTTGTTTGCTCTCGAGGTGATGCCTTTACTAATCAAGTCTGCTATGTAGAAAGCTTTCCTTCCTACAGTAGACACATAGGGGTTGAAATTAAGGTTGCAGTCAACTTGTGATCCCAGGTCCCTTACCACTTCATGGGTACATAGTGTATTGTTGATTTGATAGTGTGAGGGGACATTGTTTGTACTGAAGGGAATGGTGACACATTTCTTTGCATTCAGTTTGAGACCATGACTAATATACCAGTCGGTGGTCTGTGTGAGACCCTCCTGGAGTATACTGACATTATTTGGGGATTAAGTGATTGTACCTAGTTTGCAGTCATCTGCAAACTTGGTCAGCTCCAATCCCTTAGTTTTGACCTGAACTTCTGAGAAGTATATACCAAACAGTAGGTGGCACAGCACTGAACCCCATGGCACCCTACTGGTAACAGGTCTGCCGGTTGATGTGGAGTCACCCACTTTGATATTGTGTGTGTCTGGTGAGCCAGTTAGCAATCCATCTTACAATGAAGGGGTTTACATTCAGTTTGCTAAGTTTATCGGTAATGCCTGAATGTGGGATTGTGTCGAAAGCCTTTGCCAGATTGAGGTATGCTGTTTCCACAGATTTGCACTTGTCAGTGGCTTTGGTCACATTTTCAATGAAATCCACTAGATTTGACAGGCAGGATCTGTCCTTCACAAAGCCGAATTGGGTAGGATCCAGGGTTGGGAGGTCTCCTATGTCTTTATTTATGAGGTCCGTAATGATATGTTCCATGGACTTACAGATGAGTTTGTTCAAGCTTATGGGTCTGTAATTCCTTGGGTATGTTGCTATGCCACCTTTGTGGAGTGGAATAACTGTTGCTGTTCTCCATTCTGCAAGAACAAAGCTTGTGTTTAGGCTATGATTGAAAAGGTACTTAGTGGTGATGCTAGTTCATGTTTTAGTCTGTTTAGAAGACACCCTGGGATGTTGTCAGGTCCCATAGAGGCTGCATTTTTTCTCTTGGACAAGGCTTTGAGGACTTGCTCTTCAGATATGAAAGGTGGGGGGGATGTTTGGGGGGAGGTTTGTTGTAAGTTAGGAGGGGATAAGGGACTGAAATTTTCACCAAACCTATCTGCTGACAGGTTTGCTGTCTCTTTGGGGTCAGTGTATGTGATACTGTTGGCCACTAATTCTGCACACACTCGGGTTCTACCCTTTAGGTTACGTACATAGCTGTAAAAGGCCTTATGGTTACCCTTGGTTGTACTTGCTAAGTTTCTCTCAAAGGAGCCCTTGGAGGATTTGACGAGTTGTCTTATTTGTTTGTTGAGGCTGAGGAGGTGCCTTTCCATTGTTGGGGCCTTGCCTTTTTTTTTTTTTCTTGGAGAACAGCTTTTTGCATTTATTGTAAAGATTGTTCATGCTGGATGTCTACTATGACAGCTTGTTTTTACTTGGAGCTCTGGCTTTGATTCTTTCTAGTATGGCCGGGTTTATACATTTATGTAAGTAATTGAAGAGGGCTTTAGTGTAAGCGTTGGCATCGTTACCACTTCCAGCTTGGGGTGGTGCTTGTAATGCATTTATACCTTCACCTAGGATGGTATAGTTTGCCTTGGTGAAGTTTTTTAGTCTGATTTCACCCTTTGTGAGTTCTGGTGTCAGTGCCAGCTCAAACATAACTGACTTGTAGTCAGATTTAACTAATGAGGGTCTGACAGTTGTGGCAGTGCATCTGTTTGACACGTTGGTGAGAACTAGATCCAGAATGTTTGTTATAATATTGTCAAGATGCTCTAAACAGAATCCCTATAATTCTGTTTTGAGTAATTCTAATAAGGATGATTCATTCCAGGTTTTTAATACTCAGTTTCTTAGTAACCGTCATGGCTAATACAACCTTATGTACTGTAGTTAAAAAAAAATCTAGGATCTGTTTACAGATCTAAATTCCAATAATCTATTGCAGTTGTAAAGGTATCATCTCAAATCAGGGAAACATTTATAAAAAATAGCAATAGTGGCTTAAATCAGCTAAAACTTGATCACAATAACAATGCTTAGAGGAAACAGTTGTTTCATTAAATATACTCTCAGAGGCAAAATATGTATTTCATAAATAACTTTTGACTAAATTGATTACTTATAGATAGGCTGGTGAATCATTTAACCCATATAAAAGTGTCACTAGCATCTCTCATTAAATGTTTAATTTAAACAGGCCTCTCATTTAGTTTCCTTTACTCATACTGTTTCCATACTCATTTTAGAGCCTTTATAACAAAGGGTATTTTTTTAACAAGAAGCATATTAATTGGCAGATATTTGCCACAGAAATGCAACTTTATGAAGTATATTGCTTAGAGCAAGTTTATTGTTTCTCGTTTTAATTTCTCCAAATTGTTTGGGTTTCTAATAACATGACTGAAGTGGACACTATTCCTAAGTCAAAGTATGATTAAAGTTCATGAAATTAGTATTGTTTCAATCTTTAATGTCAGCCAAAAGTGAATTTACAGTGCCCTATCTACTTGTCCAAGTTCCTCTTGAATACTGTCATAGATGTACTGTGTTTCACATGAATTGGTAACCTGTTCCAAAGATGCTGCAGTTGCTGGGAGATAAATCGGTCCCTCTAGCATGTCCTATTTAAGTCACAGGCCATATATAGGTCCCTGGAATGGGTAACCCAAGTACCATTTAATTTACTGATATGCAGCAAGTTCATTATGTTTGGCTCTTGGATTGTTCTGTAGGCCAGGCATAAGTCTCCCCTAAGAAGTCTATACGATATATTATATATTGTATAATATATATAATATATTATATATTATGTATAGTGACAGGGACTTTAGTTAGTCTGTGTAAGGCATATGCTGGAGCCCTTTGATCTTCTCTGTTAGAAACCTCTGAGTTCTCTTTAATTGCTGCAGGTGCTTAGTATGGTACATGCCAGATAGGGCATTATACTCAGTTATGGGCCTGATAACTGCCGAGTATAGGAGGTTTATAACTTTGTTTGCTCTCAAGGTGATACCTTTACTAATCAAGTCTGCTATGTAGAAAGCTTTCCTTCCTACAGTAGACACATAGAGGTTGAAGTTAAGGTTGCAGTCAACTTGTGATCCCAGGTCCCTTACCACTTCATGGGTACTTAGTGATTATCACTAGACGTCGCTCTCTCTCTTTGGGATTGTTAGTGTTTTGTAGCACATTTTAGCGTTCTTTTGTAACTGGCAGAGGATTCCTTTGATAGCGGTTACTTCACTGGTGGGTCCTAGCACGTGGTCAGCGTTGCGCAGATCGTAAAACGATCTATTTGGCTCTATCCAATTATTTTATATACATCTATATACACTCTTCCCTTGTTCATAAAGGGCAAGGCTGTGTGATTATTTAGTATGTATAAGTTATTGTAGTTTGTATTTTAACATAGTAATTTGTTTATGTGCTTTACGATAACTTGACATGTTTTAAGGGTCTGTTTTGCTGCTAGATTGATGTTCTACTCCTTTTCTTAGAGTATTTTGAGTTAACACAATCCTAAAGGTGATTACAGCCTTGTAATTGTTAACTGTGTATTAATATACTTTACTAAGGTCCAATGCCTGTTTGCTTTTGCTCATCTGAAGTAATTTGCTCAATCTTAGTGCCAGTTAGTCTAAATGTATACGATGTGTTTTTCTAAGAACTGTTGAATTGTGAATTACCTCTTTGCATTTGTATACTTAGATCTGTTTTTTTTTTTGAAACTGTAATCCTTTTTTAATTCCCTCCTTCTAATCTTTTTTCCCCCCTAGCATTCTCTCCTGAACATTTATTAAGGGACTTGCCTGCTCCTAAGGACCCCTGAACCACCTAAAGCCTTACCTAAGTGGCCATCCACTATCTTCTGCTGCCCTGTGCTCCCACCTGATTGTACTGAAGTTGCTAAGTATGTTATTACACCTGACCCATTTTTGAAGGTGTATCTGTATAATTTCAGACTGTAATTACACATTTTTAGGTTTTTTGTTTGCCTCTGGGTCTTGTAAGCCAGCAGCCAGTCCCCCCCTCCCTCCCTCCCTGAATTTAGCCTTCTACAAGATCTATCCCTTGCTACCTACCTTTTCTTTCCACCTGTGGTTACTTCTCCTTGGCTACCTGCCACTACTTCCATTTTGCTAACTAGGTACCAGTGATCATTAAGCTTGGTGCCTTTAATCTTTCCCCTAGCCTCTCTTAGTCTCTGCACATAGAACTTACTTTGTCTTCTCCCCTTTTCATTCTGAGCCTACTTAGCCTACTTTCTCCCCCTCTCGATCTCACTTTCTGCTTCTAGGCTTTACCCTCTTTTCTCCTCACTACCTTGACTTTTAGCGCTCCTTAGTTCCCCTCTTCTCTTTGCCCTACTCCCCACTCTGCTTTGCTACCAGCTATTCACTTGCTTCGCTATCTTTCCCTGTGTCCTGCTGCTCACTGATTGTCTCCACTCACTCTGTCTTTACTTGTGGCCCCGCTTCGCTCCCCACCCTACCCCCATATCCCACCCACCCCTGGGGTTCCTAGACATATACATCACCAGCCACTCCCCCTATTTCTCTCAACCAATCCCCAACCTTTTCACAATTTACCTCAACTCCCTGAATTATTAATTCTGATCTGCATTCTACTCCTCAAACTCCACCCATCTCCAAAAACTATCTCTACTTCAAATTCCCTTTCCCACTCCTTACCTATTTTAACTCCTTCTCTGTGTTCCCTCATACTTACGGCTCCTTTTCTCTTGCCCTTGCCATACTCTGTATTCCTATTCTTTACTACCTACCTATTAACTATAACTTCGCCATTTTCCTATTGCTAGTCTCCTTTCTTCTCCCTTCAACTGAAAATCTTTCACTGTAACTCCGCTCATCCCTACTTACTCTTAATCTGACATTCTATCACAAGCTATATTCTCTAGCTACTACCTACCACTATGTCTCCTCTACTCAAATCCTTTTTCACATATATCACACTTTTCACCATTGCTATAGCCACCCTAACCTTACCTTATTATGTCACCTTCTTTGAAAATATCTCCCTACATGAACACAATCTTCACCTCCAACAAACTTTACCAACCTCTTCTATCAACACACACTATCACAGCAACATAACCTGTTCCTCCACCTATCTACTACCAAAATTCCACAGAAAAACTCCTATATCTTTTTACTTAAACAAAAAATATCAATATAACTCAACTAAAACTCCCAAATTCCATTTAGATTCTCAGCATAATCTCCTCCTACATGGAGATATTCACCCTAACCCTGGTCCCAATTCTAATTCTAACTCCAATCTAAACAATACTACTTCACCAACACCATTGCCATGTACTAAAACAGCCAACTCCCTTCTAATTGCTCACCTTAATATTAGAAGTATAAATAACAAAACTCACCACCTTCATGCACTCCTGCACCTACACTCATTCGACATTCTATGTCTTACAGAAACCTGGCTAAAACCCTCTACTCCTGATCATGAAATCACCCCACCAGGCTATAAGATTCTTAGATGTGACCGAATAAAGAAGAAAGGAGGAGGCGTTTCCATTATCTATAAATCTAATCTCAAAGTCACCCCCTATAATGAACTTCCTACACTAGACTCCAAAACTGAAATACTGTCTATCAAACTTCAAATTAACAACAACAAATCAATATATCTAATCTGTATGTACCTTCCCCCAGGAAATAATATCCATATTCTAGAAAACTTACTTAGTTCACTCTCTAATCAACTACCCCAGGAAACTATTATCCTTGGGGACTTTAACATTGACTGGATAACCTGTTCATCCCAGCACCCTACTAGTCATATAAACCTCTATGGGTTCTCTCAATTAATAACCTCTCCAACTAGAATCCATAAACCTAATAAAAAAGAAACTACTCTTGACTGGATCCTTACAAACAACCATCCTAACATTTACACCCCAGGAACACTTCCCGATAATATTAGTGACCATATGCTCACTTATGTTAGTAGACAAAAATTGCATATCCCAACTACCCATAAAGTCAAGATATCCCACTCAAATAAATCCTTCAACCCGGACAACTTTCTGACAGAATTGAAAGCATGTGACTGGTCTCCACTGACTAACCTTGAACTAAATGAAGCAGTATCCTACTTTAATACTCACTTTCTACATATCCTTAATGACCATGCTCCCATTCGCTCTACTAGAATAAAATCTAAATCGGCACCTTGGCTAACTAAACAAACTAAGCAAAAAATGCACCTAAGGAATAAAATCTGGGCTAAATGGAGAGCTACTAAATGTATATCTGATCACCTACTCTTTAAACAGTTAAGAAATGCTACTAAAAAAGAGACTCTTAAAGACAAAAAGGAATATTATCTCCACCTTCAACAAACAAGTCAACACACCCCTCAAAAATTCTGGTCAGGTATTAACAAACTTCTTAAACCAGGACATTCTACTACTCCTACCCCATCTGGCTTTGACCTCGACAATTCCTCCCAGATCCCAGATTCCTTTAACAAGTATTTTACAGAAACCATTCAAGCCCTAGCGAATTCATTACCCAAATCTACTACTCACTGCCCTAATACCTCCAAAGCCTCAACTGATACCTTTCACATTCAACCTGTTGCTACATCTCTTATTTATAAGCTTCTCAAAAAACTTAAACCTTGCACCCCATCTGCTGACCAACTTCCATCAGAATACCTACAAATTGCTGCTGAAGCCATAGACTATCCCATATCCATACTTATTAACAGAACTATCTCTGAAGGAAAAATTCCTTCCATATGGAAAATATCTCATATAATTCCTCTACACAAAGGGGGCTCCTCTACTGAACTCTCAAACTTTTGCCCTATTGCCTTACTTTCCCCATTAGCCAAGATTATGGAAAGATGTATACACAAACAACTTCTTAACTACCTTCTGCAAAACAATCTTCTAGCTAATTGTCAACATGGCTTTAGACCTTCTCACAGCACTACAACTGCCCTCCTTTCCTTCTCTGACGCTATAAATAATAATAGGAACAATAATCTTTTCTCATCAGCACTATTCCTAGACCTGTCAAAAGCCTTTGATATGGTTAATCATAGTATACTCCTAGACAAGCTACATCACTATTCTCTTGGTTCACAAGCTCTTCAATGGTTTAGGAGTTATCTCCAAAACAGGCAACAAGCAGTGCTATGGGATAACAACCTTTCTTCCTTACTCCCAGTAAACATTGGGGTTCCACAAGGCTCAATCTTAGGCCCCTTCTTTTTTCCTTATTTATCAATGACCTGCACTTGAACATTCCCCAAGCCATCTGTATTCAGTATGCTGATGATTCAACTTTAATCTGTGCTACTAATAATGTCTCCTCCCTCCAGTCCCTTACCCAAGCAGTCTTCCATAACGTAGAGAGATGGTTTATGGAACACTCCCTCCTTCTCAATGCCAAAAAAACAAAACTTCTTCTCTTTACTCCTACACACAAATCTCCAACTCCTTTCTTCACTATCTCCTCAAATAATGCAACCTGTATTAACCCAGATATGACCACTCGCCTATTAGGTGTTACTATTGATAACCATCTTAATTTTGATGACCATATTAACAATACCATTAAATCAGTTAACAAAAAAATAGGTACTCTCTACAGAATTAAACCCTTTCTTACCCCTGCAGCCAGAAAAACCTTGGCCCAGACCCACCTGATCTCTACCCTTTTTATGCCTCTGCTATATATACAAACTTATCTAAATCCAACCTTACCAAACTATCTACCTGTTACAATAGTATAACTAGATTCATTACTGCTAACCCCTTCAGAACTCATCACTGTCACAACCTCAAGCAACTAGACTGGTTAGAGCTAAATAACCACATACTCTATCAACAGCTACTTATCACTCATAAGTCTCTTTTCTACCCTGATGCTACCCCTAGCCTTAAAAAACTAATTTCACCATATAAAAACCTATCCACACTACGCTCTGCTAATAAACTCCTTGTGGCCTTAAATAAATCATATAATAAAGCTGGGGATGCATTATTCTCTAACTCTGTCGGGAAATTCTGGAATCAACTCCCTCATGAAATAACTAACCTAGACTCTACATCCCACTTCAAAAGACACATCAAAGAATATCTAAAATCCCGGTGGTTATGCCCTTGTGCTAACCCTGACTGAAATGATTTTCATTATTTCCCATGTTCCCCCCTCTCCCCTTACTGGTCCTCTAATAATAGGTTTAATTATTGACAGTTTTATCTTTGATATTGACTCTACCTTAGCATTCTAGTTTATTGTCACATATGTTTTCCCACCTTGTGTTCTGCTTATCTATCTTTCATTTAATCTAACTTCAGAATATTCTATTCCACGTATTTTACTTTTATCTGACTTTTTCTCTATTTACATACATTTCATCTGTTTTAGTTTTTCTTAAATTGCTAAATAAGTCTACACTGGTACTTTTTAATTATGTTTATTTTGGTCTTTTGTAATAATTGTTTTACTTCATGTATTTGGAGCTTTTCTCCTCGGGCCTCTACTGAAAACGGATATATGTCCAGTAAGACTAGCCCGGTCAACAAATGTAAAATAATAAATAAAATAAATTGTTGATTTGATAGTGTGAGGGGACATTGTTTGTACTGAAGGGAATGATGACACATTTCTTTGCATTCAGTTTGAGACCATGACTAATATACCAGTCGGTGGTCTGTGTGAGACCCTCCTGGAGTATACTGACATTATTTGGGGATTAAGTGATTGGACCTAGTTTGCAGTCATCTGCAAACTTGGTCAGCTCCAATCCCTTAGTTTTGACCTGAACTTCTGAGAAGTATATACCAAACAGTAGGTGGCACAGCACTGAACCCCATGGCACCCTACTGGTAACAGGTCTGCCGGTTGATGTGGAGTCACCCACTTTGATATTGTGTGTGTCTGGTGAGCCAGTTAGCAATCCATCTTACAATGAAGGGGTTTACATTCAGTTTGCTAAGTTTATCGGTAATGCCTGAATGTGGGATTGTGTCGAAAGCCTTTGCTAGATTGAGGTATGCTGTTTCCACAGATTTGCACTTGTCAGTGGCTTTGGTCACATTTTCAATGAAATCCACTAGATTTGACAGGCAGGATCTGTCCTTCACAAAGCCGAATTGGGTAGGATCCAGGGTTTGGAGGTCTCCTATGTCTTTATTTATGAGGTCCGTAATGATATGTTCCATGGACTTACAGATGAGTTTGTTCAAGCTTATAGGTCTGTAATTCCTTGGGTATGTTGCTATGCCACCTTTGTGGAGTGGAATAACTGTTGCTGTTCTCCATTCTGCAAGAACAAAGCTTGTGTTTAGGCTATGATTGAAAAGGTACTTAGTGGTGATGCTAGTTCATGTTTTAGTCTGTTTAGAAGACACCCTGGGATGTTGTCAGGTCCCATAGAGGCTGTGTTTTTTCTCTTGGACAAGGCTTTGAGGACTTGCTCTTCAGATATGAAAGGTGGGGGGGTGTTTGGGGGGAAGTTTGTTGTAAGTTAGGAGGGGATAAGGGACTGAAATTTTCACCAAACCTATCTGCTGACAGGTTTGCTGTCTCTGTGGGGTCAGTGTATGTGATACTGTTAGCCACTAATTCTGCACACACTCGGGTTCTACCCTTTAGGTTATGTACACAGCTGTAAAAGGCCTTATGGTTACCCTTGGTTGTACTTGCTAAGTTTCTCTCAAAGGAGCCCTTGGAGGATTTGACGAGTTGTCTTATTTGTTTGTTGAGGCTGAGGAGGTTCCTTTCCATTGTTGGAGCCTTGCCTTTTTTTTTTTTTCTTGGAGAACAGCTTTTTGCATTTATTGTAAAGATTGTTCATGCTGGATGTCTACTATGACAGCTTGTTTTTACTTGGAGCTCTGGCTTTGATTCTTTCTAGTATGGCCGGGTTTATATATTTATGTAAGTAATTGAAGAGGGCTTTAGTGTAAGCGTTGGCATCGTTACCACTTCCAGCTTGGGGTGGTGCTTGTAATGCATTTATACCTTCACCTAGGATGGTATAGTTTGCCTTGGTGAAGTTTTTTAGTCTGATTTCACCCTTTGTGAGTTCTGGTGTCAGTGCCAGCTCAAACATAACTGACTTGTAGTCAGATTTAACTAATGAGGGTCTGACAGTTGGGGCAGTGCATCTGTTTGACACGTTGGTGAGAACTAGATCCAGAATGTTTGTTATAATATTGTCAAGATGCTCTAAACACAATCCCTATAATTCCGTTTTGAGTAATTCTAATATGGGTGATTCATTCCAGGTTTTTAATACTCAGTTTCTTAGTAACCATCATGGCTAATACAACCTTATCTACTGTAGATAAAAAAAAATCTAGGATCTGTTTACAGATCTAAATTCCAATAATCTATTGCAGTTGTAAAGGTATCATCTCAAATCAGGGAAACATTTATAAAAAATAGCAATAGTGGCTTAAATTAGTTAAAACTTGATCACAATAACAATGCTTAGAGTAAACAGTTGTTTCATTAAATATACTCTCAGAGGCAAAATATGTATTTCATAAATAACTTTTGACTAAATTGATTACTTATAGATAGGCTGGTGAATCATTTAACCCATATAAAAGTGTCACTAGCATCTCTCATTAAATGTTTAATTTAAACAGGCCTCTCATTTAGTTTCCTTTACTCATACTGTTTCCATACTCATTTTAGAGCCTTTATAACAAAGGGTATTTTTTTAACAAGAAGCATATTAATTGGCAGATATTTGCCACAGAAATGCAACTTTATGAAGTATATTGCTTAGAGCAAGTTTATTGTTTCTCGTTTTAATTTCTCCAAATTGTTTGGGTTTCTAATAACATGACTGAAGTGGACACTATTCCTAAGTCAAAGTATGATTAAAGTTCATGAAATTAGTATTGTTTCAATCTTTAATGTCAGCCAAAAGTGCTCTTTGCAGCACCCACGATGTGCCCAGTAATAACTCCTTCTGCAATTCGTATGGAGTTACATGTATTGGTAACAAATCTAAATACGATTGTAGATTCTTTTTGGGTCTATGTTATATATTCGCACATTCAAAATGTCGAATACCATATGATCGAGACCGATATTTGAATGTTTGAATATACCATAAAAAAACAAACAAACAAAAAAAAAAACATACTTTAACTGTGCGAGCTAGGGGGGCAAGCCCCACTGCACTCCCCACACACCCCTACTTAAATATACTAACTCCGAGACCACACCTCAGTGCGGAAAAGGAAAATTCTCCCATTCTGCACCATACATCACCATTAAAGTCAATCTGCACACACTTGAAATGTTGATCATATGGTCTCGACCATATGTCGTTCGACATTTCAAGCGTTCGTTTAATTGACATAGACCCTTCTTTTTTATAAGACCCATTGCTCCTACTACTATTGGAACTATCTGGTTATCTTTTTTCCACATCGTTTCTGCCTGCAAATCCTGATATTTTATAACTTTGTCTCTCTCTGTATGCAAGACACTGTAGTCACTGGATGTAGCGATTTCAATGATCAATGCTACTTTTGTCTTCTTTTCATGGACCACTATATCTGGTTTTCTTGCATCTATCTTTTGAACTGTTGGTAATGGGTGATCTCATGTGATGTAGACTTCAACATTTTCTATGAAGTTTTGTGGCTCATGTTTCCAGTGTCTTGTAGCTACTTCAGTATTATAATGTTTGCAAATCCCCAGTACAACAGTCTTGCCACGTTACTATGCCTTTCAGTATACAGTCCTTCTGCCATTAATATATCACAACCAGCAACAAGGTGTGCAGCTGTTTCCAATTCTGTTTTACAAAACCTGCATCTGTCTGTTTCTCCCACATGTTCAAAGAACTTTGTCAACCAAAGTGTACGTAGCCCATTATCTTGGGCCGTCAATATTAACCTTTCATTTTTTGGTTTGAATTTGTCTCTCTTTAACAATTCATGCTTTCGATCCTGATGAACATGAGGTTCTTCTAGGAGTTTTCCATACTTGCAACCTTATTTATGCATTTTCCACATTTCTTGCCTTCTCATCTGATCCTTCACCTCATATTCTTTAGTTTTTTTGGCACATTCAGTTGCTGCCTGATTTTTATCTACTTCTGGTTTGATTTCCATTCCTGCTTGATACCAGTATGCTGCTACTATCTAGACTAAGAAGGGAAGTCATCATAGATTTATTCTCCTCAGGTTTCAAAACTTTCAATATATTTGGGTCTTGTGAGATCAGCAGATATGTATGCAGTCCCACGGTTGCAGATCTGTAATGTAATCAGTTTCAGAAGAGGGAATATATAATCTTGGTATGTACTGATTTTTATAACTCATTTGATGAGCATGAAGCATCCTTTTTGTTTTCCTGTTTAAGCTATCAACACCTTTTGGGGCTAGTCAATCACTCCAAAACTGTAAGTTACGACAGGAAGAGCAAACTGGTTTACAGCTTGAATTTTGTTCCTAGATGTCAATGCTGCTTTCAGGATTAATTTAAGTCTTCTAAAATATTCCTTACTAAGTTTTATTTGCATTAGTTCATGTTTTATTGTTGATCCTTCATCAATTCCCAAATATTTATACACTCCCTCTTGCTCAAGTTCTTTTATATCGCATTCTTGTCCCAAACTGATGTTTTCTTGGTGCTGCAGCTTTCCTGCTTTTAAGGTTGCTTTTACACATTTATCAAGATCAAATGATATTCTTATAGCATTATACTTTATTGTTTCTGCCTTTTTCATTTCTCTAAGGGTTTTTGGGTTTCTAATACCATGACAGGAATGGACCCAATCCCTAAATCAAAGTACGATTAAAGTTCATGAAATTTGTATTGTTTCAATCTTTGATGTCAGCCAAAAGTGCTCTTTGCAGCACCCGCGATGTGCCCAGTAATGATTCCTTCTGCAATTCGTATGGGGTTACATGTGTTGGTAACATACCTAAATACAATTGTAAATTCTTGTTGCCCCTACTACTATTGGAGCTGTCTGGGTATCTTTCTTCCACATTACTCTCATTTCTGCCTGCAGATCCTGATATTTTCTAACTTTGTGTCTCTTTGTATGCAAGACACCGTAGTCACTGAGTTTGGCTATTTCAATGATCAATGTTACTTTTGTCTTCTTTTCATGGACCACTATATCCAGTTTTCTAGCATCTATCTTTTGAACTGTTGGTAATGGGTGATCCCATGTAATATAAACTTCATCATTCTCTATGATGCTTTTTGGCTCATGTTTCCAGTGTTTTTATGCTACTTCAGTATCATAATATTTGCACAATCCCCAGTGTAACAGTCTTGCCACATTATTATGTCTTTCAGTATACAGCCCTTTTGCCATTAGTATGTCACAAGTGGCAACAAGGTGTGCAACTGTTTCCCATACTGTTTTACAAAACCATCATTTGTCTGTTTCTCCTAATATTCAATGAACTTTGTAAACCAACATGTATGTAGCCTACTATCTTGTGCCCCCAACATTAACTTTTTATCTTTTGATTTGAATTTGCCTCTCCTTAACCATTCATGCGTTCCTTATCAACATGAGGTTCTTAAAGAAGTTTTCTATACCTGCAACTATATTTATGCATTTTCCCCATTTCTTGTCTTCTCAGCTGGTCCTTCACCTTATATCCTTTCTTTTGTTTTTAACACATTCAGGTGCTACCTAGTTTTTACGTACTTCTGGTTTGATTTCCATTCCTGCTTGATGCCAATATGCTTCTGCTAGACTAAGCAGAGAAGTCATTTTAGATTTATTCTCCTCATGTTTCAAAACTTTCACTATGTTTGGGTCTTGTGAGGTCAGCAGATATATGTGCAGTCCTACGATTGCAGATCAATACATGTAATCAATTTCAAGGAGACCCATCCCGCCTTCAGAATGGGGAATATATAATATTGATATGCACTAATTTTTATAAATCATTTAAATCTTTTGGTGAGCATGAAGCATCCTTCTCATTTTCCTGTCTAATCTATTCAATACATTTTGGAGCCAGTCAATCACTTCAAAACTGTAAGTTAGGACAGGAAGAGCAAATTGGTTTATAGCTTGAATTTTGTTCCTAGATGTCAGTGCTGTTTTCAAGATTAATTTAAGTCTTCTAAACTATTCCTTATTAAGTTTTGTTCACATCTGTTCATGTTTTATTGTTGATCCTTCATCAATTCTCAAATATTTATACACTTCCTCATGCTCAAGTTCTTTTATATCACATTCTTGTTCAAAACTGATGTTTTCTTGGTATTCCAGTTTTCCTGCTTTAAAGGCTGCTTTTACACATTTATCAAGACCAAATGACATTCTTATATTATCTGAAAAAGTTTTGATAACTTGAAACTGTGCTTTAAGTTCCTCATCTGATGAGGTATGCAGTTTTAGATCATCAACAAAGAGAAGATGAGAAGTTTTTATACTTTGTTGTTTTCTATGAGCCAAATTATAGCCAAAGCCTAGGCTATTAAGTAGACAGCTTAATGGGTTAACAAGACAGAACAACAGCAATGACAGAGAGTCACCCTGGAATATCCCCCTTTGAATTTTTATACCTGTAATAATAATTTGTCCTTTATCATGGCTTGATTGCAAAGTGGTCTGCCACTGTTTCATGATCAATGTAGGGTGTATCTTATACATTTCTAAGAACTCTTTTATTCATGAATGTGAGATACTATCAAATGCTTTTTTATAGTCAATCCATGCCATACTTAGATTTGTCCCCTTTTTACAGTTCTCCGCTATGACTTTATTTAACAAGAAATGATCCTTTGTTCCATATGACTTTCTTTTATTGCCCTTTTGTTCTGCTGCCATCATTGATGTTTCTTCTAAATAACTATAAACTCTGTCAGCATCAGTTCCAATGTATAGTTTAAACTACATTTGCCTTAATATTGCTACACACTCAAGTGTGCTAGCTTGTATTGCATTTAAAGTGTCTTTGCTACTGTTTTAACTGCTTTTCTTCAAAAAAAAACAAAAAAAAGTTCTAAGCTTGTTTCCCACCTTTCCTGTAACTAGTCTAGTCCAGATACAGATTTGCTGTATCCAGTACTGTTTTGTAAGTTTCTGAGACCCCCAGGCCTTTCTGTGTTGGAGGGAAGCCTTCTAGCTTTTCAGTGGGAGTGGTAAGCACTAGGTAGTCTATCTACAACAAGAGGAGTGGTTTCTGGCCCATAAATTGTAGTTTATTGGCTGTTTGGGCAGTTTTTCCATCTCTTTCAACTTTCTGGTTTAAAAGCCTGTGTTTGCATGGGTTTACACTTGTTTAAGCTCCGTGGATCCAGTTTTGGTGCCCTGCAGACTAAAAGAGCAACAGGAAGGAGAAAGCGATACTCTTTAAGTGCCTACATTTTGATTTTTTCATAATTTACTGCTCGCTGCACTTGGTTTTTGTCATTTTTAATTTATCTGCATTTATTTAAACTGTATTTGCCTTAATATTGCTACACACTCAAGTGTGCTAGCTTGTACTGTATTTAAAGTGTTTTTGCTACTGTTTTAACTGCTTTTCTACAAAAAATTTCTAAGCTTGATTCCTGCCTTTCCTGTATCTAGTGTAGTCCAGATACAGATTTGCTGTATACAGGACTGTTTTGTAAGTTTCTGAGCCCCCCCAGACCTTTCTGTGGTGGAGGGAAGCCTTCTAGTTTACCAGTAAAAGTGGTAAGCACTAGGTAGCCTATCTACCACAAGAGGAGTGGTTTCTGGTCCAGAAATTGTAGTTAATTGGTTGTTTGGGCAGTTTTTCCATCCCTTTCAACTTTCTGGTTTAAAAGACCATGTTTGCACAGATTTGTGCCCATGCAGCAGTGCTCATCTGAGGTAGGTACTGGTGCCAGAAAGTCTGGTCTTCAATGTTTCCCTTAGAATGTGCTTGCTCTTTCATTTCTTGCACTTCAGTTAGCTTAATCGGCTAGTACTTTAACAGGCTTTTGTAGCATTTATTATAACACACTTAGGCACTATCAGCACTAGCTGTTCCTACGCATTAGCAGCACCAGTACTTATTTGATATGACCACCCCTCCTGGTATGATTGTAGGGCAATTTTCTGTGCTTTCACCTGCTAACCTGGTGCACTTGGGCATTCTGAGACAGTGTGGCAACTGTTTAATGTACACAGACAACCCTCTCCTCTTATCTCCCAACACTCATACATATGAGAGACGCACTTATAACACCAAACTGGAAGCAGTGCACACTCCAACCAAGACCGGACTAGTTGGTCAAGAGGAGAAGGTCAACACCTGCAACTCATTACATAGAACACACAGCCCTCCAAAACAACAACCATCACAACCCACACATAGAAACACAAACCATACACCCACCTTTGTGGAGGCTCTCACTAAAAATTTACCCAAACAACAGAGACCCCCGAGACAAAAATGCACTCGACCACCACAACACAACACCAACCCAGAACACATAGTTCACCACCACAGTGTTCCCCTCAACCTAAGCCCTTAAGGCAAAACACTTTGACCAATGTACTAATCATAGGAGACTCAATTATGAGGAACACTGATGTCTCAGCTGGAGTGTCTTCTGTGTGTAGTCTGCATGTCCTCTCCGTGGTCGAGTGGCCTCCAAAAGACATGCGTGAATGGGTGTGCCTTCACTGAAGGTTGGGCGTTGGGCTGGCAACTCGGTACCATAAAAATCTACTGCCAATCATTAGCAGACCGGAGTTCCGCTGTGGCGACCCCTAACCGGGAAATGCCGAAAAGACAAACAACAACAACTGATGTCCCACTTACTAGGCTGAACAAGGAGAAGGTGACAGTTGTCTATTAGGTGCCAGGATCCACCACATAACACATGCACTCAGGTCACTCCACAACAAGTACAAATCTGACTCAATCATTGTCCATGTGGGTGTGAATGACCTGAGATGTACCTCTCTGGCCTACATGAAAAGAGATGTGATAGAACTCTTGGATTATGTGGCCCAGGCAGGTATGACCCTAGCCCTGAGCAGTATTCTACCATCACCCAGAATGATACCACAGTATGAGCAGAAAATGATTGACTTCAACAATTGGCTAAGTTTCTGGTGTGATTCTAAGGGAATCCAGTATCTGTCTGCCTGGGATGACATGATCGGCAGACCTTGATGCTTTGCCAGAGATGGCCTGTATCTGTTACCCCTGGAATTCCAGGTACTGGCTAAGGCTGTTGCCACCCCTATAATGCCTTTTTAGGCAGTGTTCCAAAGACCAAAATTCCACTGTAACAGTTACAACCAAATGCAGTATGAGGATCATGCTGCTCAATGCTAGAAGTCTAAATCTCAAGATACACTTGCTCGATGCTCTGTTCAAAATGGAGAATGTTGACATCTGTGTTGTAACAGTGACCTGGTTTAAAGAGGTAGAAAGCACCCCTGCACTCCCAGGCTACAACTCATTCCATACCTTTCAGCCCCAGAATATGGCTGGAAGCTCCAAAGGCGGTGGTGTCTCCATATTCTTAAAGGATACGCACATCTTCAGACTGGTAGCCCAGCATAATGCATCCAAGACACTTCAGGTATGACTAACACTGGTTAAGACAGCGATACAAGTTGTAGCCTGGTACAGAATACCAAACATGTCCCTAGAATCTCACTCCAAGTTCCTAAGCACCCTGGAATCTATCAAGGTCCAACCCAATACTCTCATACTGGGTGACTTCAACTACCCTTCCATCAGCTGAGAAAACTATTCAAGTACCAATGTACAAGCCCAATGCTTTCTGGAATTTATCAGTTCCAATGCCCTGGACCAGATCATTCTAACCCCCACTAAAGGAAGCAACATCGTCGACCTGGTTATCACCAACATGGGAGACCATTGCTCCACACCTATAGTTAGTTCTTCCCTGCTTATATCTGACCACAAACTGATCACCATGGAAATCTCGATCTCACCTACACCCCCAGCTAAGGAGACCACCCTGAAAAACTTCTCTAAAGCTGACTTTGTGCACCTAAAATCAGAGGTGGCTAACTCCTTGGCACCTGTGCCAATTGAAAATAGCTGCATGATTGCCGAATCATACAGCAGTGCACTGTACGAGCATGTACACAAATGCATGGACCTTGCCATACCAAATAGAACTAAGACACTCTCCTCCAAAAAAAGGAAGCCAGTCCAGTGGTCCCCAGCCATCAGTATACTCTACAACAGAAGGAAGAAACTGTTGCAGAAAAAAATGAAGTCACAAGACTGGAAAACCTCCCATATCAGTCTCAACAAAAAGCTGAGATCCCTTATAAAATCCTCTAAAGCCAGCTATGAAGGCAGAATTGTGGCTAACACCAAAAACAACCCAAAAGCCTTCTATAGCTATATCAAAAACCTCCATGGCAATACCCAGATTTGCTCTGAGTTATTGCACAATGGAATCTCCTAAACTGAGCCAACAGATATAGCCTACATACTGGCCGACAGATTCAGTGCCAACTTTACCCCCCAAAGGCCCTATCACAATGCCAGTAGAAAGCATGGTACCCACCATTTATGTGGCACAGGTAAAAATTGCATTGTTCAAAGCCAAGAATACAGCATCCATGGGACCTGATAATTTCCCTGGCTGTGTCCCACATGAGCTATAAAATGAACTGACACTACATCTGTGTGCCCTGTTCAGTCACAGTCTTACCTCAGGCTAGGTCCCTAACAAATAGTGCACTACTACAGTCATCCCACTCCATAAAGCGGGAGCAACTACAGACCCTGAGAACTATTGTCCCATTAGCCTGATGAGTCTGGTATACAAAGCTATGGAGCACATACCTGCTTAACCAAGCTATAGACAATCTCCAAACTCTTGACCTGACACAGTTTGGCTTTGTTAAGGGGAGATCCTTCCTGTTGAACCTGGTTGACTTCTTTGAGGCAGTCACCAAGGCAGTGGATGAGGGCAAGGCATTGCATGCAGCCTACCTTGATCTGGCCAAGGCCTTTGATACCATTCCCCACTCAGGTATCATTGATAAACTCACCAAACTAGGCATCAATCCTTACCTCACTAGGTGGGTTGCAAACTGGCTCACAGACAGGACTGACAGAGTGAAAGTTACAGATTCCAAGTCAGACTGTCGACTAGTCACGAATGGAGTCCCACAGGGCTTGGTCCTGGGCCCTCTCCTGTTTGGCATCTACTTCTTAGAAGTCCAGGCCAAAAAAGAAGGATTCTGGCTGACCAAGTTTGCTGATGATTGCAAGTTAGGAGTCATTATCCATTCCCCAAGTGATGCAGACATCTTACAAAAGGGCCTCTCTGAGACCAATGACTGGTGTCAGAACCATGGCCTAAAGCTTAACGCCAAAAAATGCGTTATCATCCCCTTTGGAAAAAAGTTATTTTCCACGAATTACCACATTGATATTAGCCCACTGAACACTGAAGGGGCCATAAGAGATCTGGGCACCCAGGTCAACAGCCACCTCACCTTCGACCACCACATTGCCACTGTGGACAGAAAGTCCTTCTACGTGGCATATCTTATAACCAAAAGTTTCACATCTAGGAAGAAAGAGTTCATCATCCTTCTCTACTTATCCCTCATTAGACCAGTCATTGAATATAATGCCCCATTTGGCATGTACCTGACCAGACACCTACAGCAGCTGGAGAGGCCACAAAAGTACCTCACAAAAAGGATCCTAGGCCTTAAACACATGTCCTACATGGACAGACTCAAGAAACTTCAGCTGTTCTCAGTCTCTTATCAACTACTTAGAGGTGATCTCTGCTTGACTTACAAAACCATGCCTGACCCAGCCCTACTTGAAATGCTACACCTAAAGAAATCCCAATCCTCCCACACCACATACTCCAGCGATCACAGCTTCATTACCATAATTAACAGAACATGCTAGAGGGGCAGGTTCATCTCCCAAAGACTGCCCATACTCTGGAATAAGCATCCCATTCATGTCAAGCACAGCACTTCGTTGGCCCTCTTCAAGAGAAATCTTGACGAGTGGATGGGTAACAGAACGTTCACCCCAGGGATCACTCCAGTTGCCCTACTGGAAAGGGGCACTGTGAACTAACATCATGTGGCACGGTGCCTGGGCAATTTTTTTGGGCTAGCTTGTAAAGGTTCCAGGGCCATTAGCCTAGTACACACCTGTGAAACTATATGTTGTCGGAAGGCATGTTACTTGTCTATTTTTTCCAGGGTATCTTGCAGGTTCACTCTTAGTAGGAGCATCTTCCTGTTGTTAGCCAGGTTGGTGTCTGTTCAGGGTGCGCATATAAATAGTTCTTACTTATAGTTAAATCTTTGTGCAAAGATGTTAAAACTTTTAACCAGAAGTTAGGTACTGCATTTGGGCCTGGAGTTTTCCAATTAGAGGCTTCTCTTAACTTTGTTTCAATCTCTCTGGCTGTTACTTTATCCCATTTCATATCCTGTACCTTTAGACTTCTTATGCTTTCTTTTACTTCTGTCCATTTAACATCTTTGTTACGTTCCAGGGGTTCTTTATAAATACTTCACCAAAATGTATCTATTTCTTCTTTTTTTGGTGATCTTTCAGTTCCTTTTATCTTGTTTCCCAGTTCTGTTTAAAACTTTTTGGGTCATCAATAAATAGCTTATTGTGTACTTTTCCCTTATATCTATCTGCGTATCTTCTAAGATTTTCAACTTGTGCTGAGATTTTTAGTTTGTTTTTTGCGATAGTGCATGATAGATCCTGGTCTGTTCTAATACTGCACATTGCTTTTATTATGTTTGTCTTTCTTAGTATTTTTCTTGATCTGTTCCCTCTTCTAATTTCTTCTAGCAGTGACACTTCTTTTCTTAATTGCTTTATAGTTTTCTCTATTCGGTACTTTCATGATGGTATTTGATTAATTGCCTTCCTTTCCCTTACTACCCTGTGTTTTTGTGGTAGAACTTTATCAGCTATTCATTTAGCTGCACAGTAATATATCCTGTTTACTTTTGTTATATCACGGATCTGTATTCATTTTGTTTTATCAAACTTCTAACTTTTTGGGTTTTATTGACCTTCTGCAGTCTATTTCTTTCATTGATTTTAATATGTCTATCTCTATTAAATCAAGCAACTCTTCTCTTAGCTCATGTTCTTCTAAACTGAGGACACAATTCTTGTTTTCCATTCCCTGCAGGCATTCTATAGAAAGTTCTATTGCATCTTCCTGTGGCACATTCTCTTCAATTTCATCCTGTGCCAACTGTTGCTCTGTCATATGGGAACTCACTGACTTATCACTTCTCAACATTGACTGTGTCAGAGTTTCCACAGTTTCCTGTTCCTTCCCTTGCTGTCCAGCTTCAAGTGAACATTTATACCAGTTTCCTGTGGAAAGCTCCAAAATATCTTCATATGGCACCTGACCAATTGCTTCCTGTTCCACTGGTTTCCCCTTAATTTGGATATCCATTGCTCTATCCTGTTGTGGCGCTTTCTGTATTAGATTTCCTACACTGAATCCTTCACTTCACAGGTACTCTATAACCTTGGTTTCTATTTCTTTAAATTCTCCATTACTTTTCCTCTTTGTCTTCTTATTTTTTTGTATTGTAAGTTTTCCATGTCTGGATTCCTTTGCCTGTATTTCTCTTCAAATATTTTTGGTTCTGCTCTTTTTGTATTGGTTAGTTTTGGTTTCTCCTTTGCATAAATATTACACCATATTAAATCTCTTTTTCTTTCCCATGTCCATATTTTTCTTCACGTTTCTTGGTCTTCCTGCTTCTCCTTACTTTGGTGACTCACTCCATCATGCTGTGATGTAACCTGTGTCAGACCTTCTACACCAAATCCTTTACTTCAAAGGCACTCCATAACTTCAACTTCTATTTGTTTAACTTCTACTTTACTAATCTTTTTTATATTCCCTGTTTGTGATATTATTTTTTTATGATGACATTTTCCATATCTGGATGCCTTTGCCTGTATTTCTCTTTGAATATCTTTGGAGCTGCCTTCTTTATATTGATTAATTTGGCTTTCTCCTTTGCATAAATATTGCACCATATCAAATCTCTTTTTTTTCCCATCTCTATATTTCTTTTTTATACTTTTCAAACATCTCTAGATTTTGTTGTTTATATTTTCGCACTTCCTCAAATGCTTCTTTTTCTAAACAGATCAAAGTTTCTTAATGTATATACTGTTTTCACAAATCTGTCGTATTAATGAATACAATTTTTTTAAGCATCTGACAGTTTTTCTTGTGCAAGTATTTTTCTTTCTTCTACTCTGTCTCTTAATCATTTTGTATACCTTGTGTCTGGAAATTCTGGACTTTTTGCATAACAGTAACAATACATAATCTCTTTCTTATCCTCAATAGTCCACTTTATCATCATTATGGCTCTTCTTTGGCCTATCAGTTTTTGTGATTTATGTGGACTACAACTTCCTTTTACAACAGGGGGCCATCCTCCCTCTGGCCCTGGCCTGGATCCATTGTAGGAATGTTTCCATATTTTGTGGATTCTACAATGTCATCTTTTCCAGTCCTGGCACCAGTGTGCCTACCTGGATTGGGCACTTTTTTATCTTGGGTCTTGTGCACCCAGCTATCTTTTTAATTTTTAACCTACTTCTGTCCATGATATATGCTATATAAATACAGTCTATATATCGGTGTTGTCATGGTGAGATTTTGTAAAAACAGGGTCCACCTTGTGAAGGCACTAACCAAGACTTGAGGATAAATTCAATTTCAGCAATACTACCCCTTGCTTGCTGACTTATCATCTCTCCATTTGGGCCCCATGAGAGCTTGTGAATGTTCTTTCAGATCCCTATCTACCAAGTGGGGGAACATATCACATCAAGCTGAATTTTGAATTGCAGGGCCAAGAACTTTCCATAAAATAATGTAACAAGTGATTTAATTCAAAGGCAAAGACAATACCATTTGTTTATTCAGGATGGGGTGGTAAGGAAACATAAATTTATTTTCGGAAAATTTAAGACATTCTATTGGAATATTTCAGTTTCATGCAATGTTGCTAATTGTTACTACTCAAGTTGTCCATGTAGTGTGTATATGATGTCTTTAAGAGAGCTAGTTCTAGTGAGTTTAGTTTTGTCTCTGATGAAGAAGGTTGGGAGGTGGTCACTTAAAGTGTCAGGTAGTGTACTGAAATTATGGGTGAAAAATGGGCAATTGGTGAGAATCCAGTCTAGTATTGATTCTTTTTTTTGAGGTTTTGTCTACCCTACTAGGGGTTTGTATAAGCTGTGAGAATCCATAAAGTTTAATATGATTTGAGGGGTGGGGGTAATTTAAGTGAGGTGCAATCAATATTGAAGTTGCCTAGTATAATGGTTTCATGGGGGAGGGTTTTTGATGTCCATTGGATAAGAGATTCTAGGGTTTTGATGTTATCTCCTGGTGGGATATATGATCCTAAGATATTTATCTGTTTTTGTGTATTTAGTCTTATCTTAGCAAGTAGGATCTCTGCATTATTAAATGCAGGGATTTCTATGTTAAATAATTCAACATTGATGTTGTTCTGATATAGGAGAGTGATTCCACCTCCTCTTTTAGCTGTACAATCTTTTCATAGAATGCTATAACCAGGGGGAAGTACTTCTTCATTTTTAATGTGTGGTTTAAGCCATGTTTCTGTGAGGAAGATGATGTCAAGTAAGTATAATGCTATGGTTGCATGGAGCTTAGTGGTTTTGTTAAGGAAACTTGCTAGAGAATAATGAATATATTTCACAGAGAGGCACTAACTCAAGAGTTGCTGACTACTGGTAAAATCAGGAATTATGGAAGACAGACCATGAAAACGTGTACAGGGTTGTCACCACACTAGTCAGATTGTATATATAAGAGGTTGTACTTGGTGCCTGTGATTGCAGTTTTGTGTGTCATCACCCTCAATGGCACCAAGTCATTTATCCATATCCAGATCTCCACAACACAAAAATTATAAACCGCTTCCGTGTGGACAGAGGCACCATGCTGGAGATGGTTGATATGTTTCACCCTCATATGCAGGCCCATTGAGATGAGTGGATTACTTATCTCTGTGGACACAAAAGTATATGTGGTTTTTAGAATACTAGCTACAGGTACCTTTCACTGACCAACAGAAGACACAGTGGGTGTATACCAGGCATATGATTCAAGACTTTACCAGTTCCATAATATCTTGCATGTGGGTAAGCATATGTGGTTTCCACATACCACATAGGAAACAGGCAATGCAATCACTAATAGAGTCTGGGCAGTTCCCTAACATCAGATGGCTTAATATCCATGTTGACAGATCCTGAGACTACAGCATCTGTGGAAGCAACAAAAGAGGTTACTCGAACTAATATCCTTCAGTAATAGCTACTGCTCTGTGAATAAAGTACTACCACTACTACAAAATATAGTGATGGAAGAAAATAATAGGTAACTTACCTTGTACAGGCAGCCTCTAAACTTGGAAACCCAGGTGTTAAGGGCAGTGCTGATATTTGACTATGATGGAATGTGAAATAAATTTTGGGTAACATGTTACTCTTATATACACATAAATACACATCACCCCCCCCCCCCTCAAACAGACACACATGTATATAAGCATGAACCACAATAATGAATGTCTTTACACAGCATCTGAATGTAGATAAGAAATCCATGTGAATCAGTAAATATTTTATGAAACCTACCTCAGTAAATTGTAAGTTCCTAGATTATTCAGAATATCTCTCAGTTACTCATCATAACTGGATTTCTTAACACAGATACTGATTTCTGGATTTCCTGATCGAGACCATGATTTTCTGACTACCAGGAAAATTTCCTGACAGGTGGCAACCCTTTCTGTGCCTCCCACTTCTCACTGCCACTGGCAAACACATAAGCCACAGTTTTGACCATTCTCAGTGACTTGCACAAATCGATAGACACAATGGCATGTACTATGTGTTAGCAGTCCCACTTATTAACATCTACATCACACATTACCCCCACACATCAAGAAACATAACACAAAGCAGCTATGTAGCAATTTTTGTTGAAATGTACATATTAAAAATTGAACAGTGTGTGCTTGGCCTGCAGGTATATATATACTGTATAAACGCACAGAATAATCTTAAATGAATCTTATTAATAATTTACCAAAGAGCAGTAAAAGGCAAAACTTGGAAAAACTATATTTAAATAAAATTGAGCAAAACAATGTATACTGTAAGGAATATGATTTTTCATGGTTATACAAAGCAGCTTTGAAAGTTCATGTTGCTATATATTTTCCTCTGTTCAATGTAAAAGTTTGAAATCTCTTCTTAAAGATGTCATCTTAAAGTTTCATGTTTCCAAGCAATAGCTGCACTTATGCAAAGAGCACATTTTATTTTTCTTCTCTAACTTCCCAACCCATTCATTAAAAAAGCATTTTTATTAAAAATACAGATAACATAAATGTAGCTAGGTTTAAATAGTCGTATTATTATTTACAAAAGTGTTAACACTATATTGTTACTGTATTATAATCTAAGCCTAAATTTCTTAGAAATGACTGCAATTTGAAAATATAAACAAAAGCTAATAAAATAGAAATTGCTTAGTCTGCCTTCTTTTATCATGTTTCAGGATTCATGAACTCCACTAACACTTTTTAACATTACAGTAATCAAAGTGATTCCTGACTCGTAGTTTTCTTTCACCATGGTTTCATCTGACAGATCAGAACTGATAGCTAGCTAATTCACCCAGGACCTAACCTTTTGATCATTTTGCCTACCACAACTCAAATTATGTGTAAATAGACCCTTCTCATCAGTTTCTAGCTTTTGATCTTGCTGCTGGTGGGGAATATCTGAATTTTAAAGTATATTCCTCGTGTATCTTTAGTCTCATACCATGATGCCCTGGTGCTATCACCATGGAAATGTGGTGCTAGCCATGTAAATGCTGATACTTCATTTATAAAGAGCAGCATCTCTTGTACCCAAATATACTGTTACACATGTTTTTGAATTAAGGTCTGTATCATTAACACAATGCACTTTTGATAATGTAAAAGCTTTGATGAACAACAGGTATTGCATAAGAAGATATGAGAAACCACTGTTTGGAATGGTATTTCTTTATATTCCATATATGACCAATCCTAGCACTGCATCACAATGTGGTGTGATGTTTTTCATATCACATGGCATTTCACTGTATGATTTACATTCCTTGTCATGCTAATGTATGATGTAATTAGGAAATGTAGCATAGTATAGCAGGATGCTCAGTGATTATTATGGTTCAGCAAGGTTGTGCATATCTTAAAAGTGCTTTACAACAGGTAAAAACTCTTGCAATAAATGTGGAGATAGATGTTCTCATGAAAGCATGCTTGTTTGATTTGATTGGCATCTTCTCTGAAAGAGATGAAGTGGTGCATCTCTTAAAAAAAATGAGATGATTTTTTTTTTTCACTTGAGGGAACATGAACTCTCTGATTATGTAAATCTGTGACAGCAAGCTCTGTAAGATGAAAGCATCTACAGTAAAGGGCTCATCTTCTGGCAGCTTTGATTTCCGTACTTCAGGATAGAAGTGGGTCACTCCTAATCCTTTCTCTTTCCATCTCTTTCACTGCCTAGCATAGTTGTTAATAAAAGGTTTACAAAGTCAGTCGTTTTCAGAATTAGCTTGTTTGAGCAAAGGAAGTTTTATGTTAAACATCTCATTTTTTGGCATTGCATCGGATTCTTTACAATGGGATTGCTATATAAGATCACCATTTTACTACTGCACTCTGATCTGCATGAACATGAACACTGTACCCTCAGTCATATCTTTGTTGGTGACCTAGTAGTAGTTATGATGCCAGCAGTATTTGGCATGACAGTTATTTTCTCAGAGACACGTACTGTTACAGGGTTTGCATGCTAGTAGCACTTTCCTTGATTTGGCAACCAACTGTCCAATGAATGTAGACACAGACAAATATTTGCATAATTCATTTGGGGTGAGAGTGAGATGTTGCATATTAACTAATGACTAACAATGCATTTATCAAATGTCCTGGAATGAATACGTTTGTTTATTGCATCTAGAGTTGTAAGCAGTCTTTTGATAATGTATATGCAGGAAACAAAACTTTCGGTGTCATGTGATCAAGACTTTTGCTGGGCATACTATGCTAATTCAAATGCAGAAAAGCATTTTGATGAGACTCTACTGACCTGTAAAGTATACATTTTAATTTTTTTGAGACTCTACTGACCTGTAAAGTATACATTTTAATTTTTTGAGCATTATCTTACAGTTGCATTTTTCGCCTGTTCAATGTAAAAGTTTGAAATGAGACTATTTCTTCCACCGATGGCTGTGGGATCATGACCTTTAAGAAGAAGGTGCATCCAAGTTCATGTGATAATTTTTTTTTTTATGTTTACATTTTGCTTATGCTCTAAATTGCATAGCTTTACAACATTGACGCCAGTAGTGATAGATAGTCTGCACAAAATAAGTTTAATATAGAATGAAAATGTTAATAACTGATACACGGCTTAGGTTTGTTAGAACATATTATCAATCATTCTTACATTGTTACTGACTAACTAGGATAAACTTTTAAGCATTGCATTGTATTTCAATGCTTTATAAAAGTTTCGCAGTTGTATTACATTAAGAATTACTTAAGCTAAGCTAACAGTTTGCTTTATGGAAACATTTCACTTCAGGAGTTTGAAAAAATGCATTTTTTTTGTTCTGAAGTTGCAATGTGTTTGGGCCTACCAGTATGGGATATTCATTCTAATCTGGCATGAGTATTATATTCATGTCTCCCATGCTAATGAAAAAAATTATTCTAAATAGATTATCTTTTAAATTATATTCATCGGGGTTTTGGTTTTGCTTTAGGCTGGAAAATGTTGCCTGGTTTCATAAACTATCTTGCTAAAGCAAAATATTTGTACAAAGATAAAACCAGTCCTAACATTTTTGAAAAGGAAGCAGCTATAAATTATCTTTTGATAAAAGTCGCTAAAGCAGCCTTTTTACTAAGTCAGGTAAACAACAATTCTCATTTGGGAATACCTAATTGTGATTCATCTCCGATATCAGCTCTTGAGAAAGCTGTAGAATAAAACAAATAAACAGTCAGAAACAGACAGATTTACAAAGACCAGCCAAAGTTAATAATCATTTTTGAATATGTTCATTTACCTGACTATGGGTTTCCAAAAAATATAAAATATGGCAAATGTCAGTGGCATATTTCCAGTCATGCCCCAGAAAGGCTACTGTTTCTAGTCAATAGTTTGTATGTTTTTATTTTGTTCTATTGCACCAGCTTACTTAGAACAAACAATTTTGAAGTTTTCACAGATTTCTTTTCTTTCTCTTTCAGGATCAGTGGGGATATGCACATTATTTACAGGTAAAGGGTATGCAATTTCGCACCCAAAATTCCACTCTTCTTAATATTTCAACATTTCTTCTAACTCAAATTCCAGTATGATGGTTCTCCATTCAATAATGTGCAAGGCTTTCTTTCCACCCTCTTAGCCTTGATATATATTCTGTAGCTATTCACATGTTTACTGCATTCCCTAGATTAAGTTGGCTACATTTTACCAGTGCTGCCACTGTCACAACACCCATAAATGTAATATATGATAATTTGATATTTAATTGACATTGTTCAGCTTTCTTCTTGCATTTCTGCTTTCCTGCCTGATCTTAGTTAATTTATGACTTCTGCTTCCATTTCTATAGCTAGACAAATGATGGTTAGTGACAGGGTAAGGTTTTGCTATACCTACCCCCCCAACAGGATTGTGTAAGAAAAATATTTTACAAAAGATGTCAACACTTGCATCAGCTTTGTAAGGAATACATTAAATAAAAGGAACTGATGCTACAGGCATTGAAATAGTTAACAGAAGCTAAAGATAATCTAATTCAGGATCTTTAGGAGACAGGAATTCTGAAAACTAAATGGCCTTGTGAGAGGAAGCATATCTATATTCATCTATCTATCTGTCTCTCTCTCTCTCTCTCTCTCTATATATATATATATATATATATATATATATATATATATATATATATATACATATATACATATATGGATTCACTTTAGAAGCTTGAAATACTGAAATATCAAAATTCAGTATTTCGAGCCCATAAAGTGGAATCCTGAAAACAACGAAATGCCAGAAGCATGAAATTCAAAACCTCCCACACTGGATATTTTGAATTAGCTCTTCCGGTGTTTCGCTGTGGTTGTGGATTCAGGTAAGTGTTCATTTGTTCAGGGTTTTGGGTAGGGGCTGTGGTGTGTGTTAGTGTGTTTTGTTGCTATGATGTGTGTGTGCAAGGAGAATGTAGCTTGTGTGGTGGTGTTTTATGTGTTTGTATGTAGTGCAACCTCAGAGTTAGAATATTTAAGTAGGGGGGTGTGGGGGGTACAGAGGGATTTGTCCCCCTGCTTTTATGTAGTAGAGAGCTTGTGTTTGTGTGTGGGGAGGAAGGTGTGCATGTGTGTGTGTGTGTGTGTGTGTGTGTGTGTGTGTGTGTGTGTGTGTGTGTGTGTGTGTGTGTGTGTGTGTGTGTGTGTGTGTGTGTGGAGCAGAAGCACTAATTCAAAATCTCCAGTGTGCGAGATTTTGAATTTCGTGCTTCTGAGTTTTTGTTGTTTTCAAGTTTCGACTTTATAACCTCGAAATACTGAATTTCAATATTTCAGTATTTTAAGGATATAAAGTGAATCCATATATATATATTTATATATATATATATATATATATATATATATATATATATATACACACACACACACACACACACACACACACACACACACACACACACACACACACACACACACACACATATAAAATGTGTACAGCATAACTATGTAGATTGGCAAACATAATTCAAAGTTAATTTGCAGTAATAACCACAATGTGAGCATTCAGCAAATTTTCAAATTAAAATACTGCCATTGTCCATGAGCATCCAGCTGAACGCAGTGACTACACCAAAACTATCAAGTGACCACTTTATTTATTTTCCAGATGAAACTTTAAATAATATCTGTTTATTCAAGTGTAATAGTTGGAATGTAATAAACTGCTTATAGAACAATGCAAATTCAAGTATAAGAGCAGGAATATAACAAAATGTCTATCGAATAATGCAAATCCAACAAATGCGATGGCAAAACTACCTGGTATCCAAGAAGCAATGAGAGAACAGATTGTGTAGAGTGCAAATACAAACATACAAATTTACAAGGTAAGTACCCAGGAAAAAACATAAATAAGTATGCTTGCAGTTATGTATATACAGATTAAGTAATATGCAAACTGACTAATATGGCTTTAGCTATTTTTAAGATGCTCTTTCAGTTACATTTTGAAGCCATTCAAGGTTTGTTGTTTCTATATCTGGCATTAGGCACCTGTGATAACTTGCGACTGTTGGGAGAATCTGATCATCCATGACTGTGTCTGGGACCTGCAAAAGTTGCACATGACTGGGAGAAAAAGGAAAAAAAGAAAAGATTGTGCATTCTCTGGTTATGTACTTTATCTTAAACAGGACTGAGATGTAACCCTGATTAGGATAAAGCCTGTATCAATGAATAATTGTAAGATAACACAGAGAGGAAAAAAACATAGTTCATTCTCTGATTACATGTGTTGTCCTTTACAAGGTTACAGTGTGACCCTGTTAGGATAAAGCTGGCAATCAGCAAATGAATGGAAGGTTACTGTTAGAGATGGGCTGTAAAGAGGGACCAATCTCCATGGTTAGCTTATACTCCTCCTGATCTTCAGGGCCGACTTGCTCTTTCAGGAAGTTTTATAAATACTGGAAGAACATCAATACTGCATCTGTTTTCACTGAAGGACACTGATTTTGCCTCATAATTTATGTCTCTTTCTCATACAGTTTGTGGTTTTCTTTCAAAAATTTGAAGACTATAAGTATTAAGTAATTACAAGACATTTTAGTTTCAGACTTTATATACTTCTGAAATGAATGGCAATACAAAACCTCTTATTCTAACATTTATTTTCCTACATATGTAAGAGCAATATTTAAAATCTGCCCCTGATTTGGAGCTTGTTTTTGCTCATTATTATTGTTATTATTATTGTTATTATTATTGTTACTATTATTGTTATTATTATTGTTATTATTATTGTTATTATTATTGTTACTATTATTGTTATTATTATTGTTATTATTATTGTTATTATTATTGTCATTATTATTGTTATTATTATTGCCATTATTACTTTCTGTTTTTATCCCTAATTCTTAAGCTAAGAGGTTAACAGCAATGCAGATGCATGATATGAGGGCAGTGGTCACAGTACTTACTGCTCAAAGAAGCATTCCATTTATTTTTTTATATAAATAATTATTTATGTGAGTAATTGGAGTTATGGAAGAGGCATGCTATGGATGACAGCAACAACTTATTGTACACTATATCGTTATATGACAATTTCTTTCATTTTCTACATCATCACACATCGGTGAGGACTGCACAAAGGAGGGCAATGCTAATCTGGGTGTAAAAGCAAAATTCAGTAATGTGACCTGTTGTAGATGATGAAATCGATCACGTTTGTATTAAAGCAACAAGTTGAAATGTAGTGTGTTGACCAGTCTTTTACTTTTGTCATTTCTTGTCTGATTGGGAAGAAAGTGAAAGATGGTAATGGCTACAGTAGTGTCAACCGGAAGTGATTATGTTTATTTTTGGAGGGTGTAGGCAGGCTATGTGTGTAAGAAACTGAGCATCAATCTGCTTTCTCAGGGACAAACTGTGTGTGTGTGTGTGTGTGTGTGTGTGTGTGTGTGTGTGTGTGTGTGTGTGTGTGTGTGTGTGTGTGTGTGTGTGTGTGTGTGTGTGTAGCTGGATATGGGTGAATACATTTTAATTACAACTTTTATTTCCGGACATTTTCTGTCACAGTTTCATAGCCAAAGCAAGTATAGCCAATCAGAATATACATATTTCACTGTGTCTGACTGTGGATGCAAAGGGCTGAAACTAATATCTAAGATATTTTAAGAGCACAATGAAACTTTTCTCATGTTTTGACTTTCCAAAAGAAAATGTATTACTATAATTTCAAAGCATCCTTGCTGCAAATGTCTTCAGATTTATTTTATAACAAATATCAATGTTTTTTTCATCTTGTATAGCAAATAAGTACCACATAAACTCATAAATGCATTGCCACAGTCTCAATTTCTTCACGTTGTGTGGTTTCATACATATTTCTGAAGTGAAAGGATGTCTTAGCTGAACTGCCATATTGCTATTTCTTTTTCTGTTAAAAGCTTGTCGTGCAGGTAGGACATTTGGTATTTTGTCTGTTTGATGTGGAACAGAAGATACTAGCAACTTTGTTCTCATTTTCCTACTATTAGCAATTGCAACAACAGAACTATGAGTTGAAGGAAGTGCCTGTGCATGTAAGAAGAGCAAGGTAACAGTCCTTTTTGAGCTAATACTGTTTTTCTTTTATATTTTTGCTGCTGGAATAACTTTCACCTATATTTTCTGCTGCTGGAATAACTCTCTCACCTCTTGTACATTTGTTTGAGGCCATCCTGGTGAATTTGTATTATGCTGGACCTCTTTCTATTAGAAAAAAGATTGAATTTCTTCTCTTAGTAATTGTGGAGCACCAACCTGCGGTGGTGGTGCTGCGGTAGCGTTGTCACCTCACAGTTAGACGTTGCCTGTTCGATTCTCAGTTATAGCGTCTTCTGTGTGGCGACATGCATTAATGGGCGTTCCTTTGTTGAAAGTTGTGTGTTAGGCCCAGCAAGCCAGCATGTAAAAATCTACTGCCAATCATTAGCAGACCGGAGTTCCACTGTGGCGACCCCTAACCAGGAAAAGCCGAAAGTCAAGTAATTGTGGAGCACCACCTTCAGTGAGTGTATCAGGGATACTATGCTAAGAAAAAAATTCAGTTCAGCAATTATACAACAGTTCGTGAAGAAGTATATTTAGGTGGTTGACCCCAGTGTACTTAGAATATTAATCAACCCATGTGGGATACTATGTGTTCTTGGTTGGTTTCAGATAGTACAGTCTGCAGAACAAAGGTAAGTAGTTACTGAATTTGTGAAAGCTATAGCAAGTGTTTTGAAAATGTAAATAGTATGTTAATGTGAAGATGATTTCTTAGATTACGAATCACATTTTAATTTGAAGAATTTGTGGTTCATTCATGTAGAATTAGTCATTGTTCTTGGAAGTATACAGTTTTGTTTTCGTTATAGTACTGCTCTGGTGAAGGGAGTTACATGTAATGTCTGTGCGTTTCAATTCGATATTTTGAATAGTGGCATTTTAATATTTCAGTGTTATAAGAATTCAGAATTGTGGTCTCAGTATTATGTAAGTTGAAACTTTAGCATGTTGTTGTTTAAAAGTAGATCCGTGTAGGTATGTATATGGCATAATTTTTTTTTGTGGGACAGGTGCCCATTTTTTTTTTTGTTTCAGAGAGAAGAATTTTGGGGTGGGTGGTTAGGAATAAGAGGGTAAGATAGGTCAGGTAAGTTAGGTAGCAGGGGAAGATATACAGGACATACAAAACAGACAAGGCTGGTGATGCACACTTGGGAAAGGTAGAAGAACTTGGAAGTGGATCTACATCCAGCATGAGCACTTTTAGAATCTAGTCATCACCCTCAGAACTGTCATCAATGTCTTCTGTTGCAGATGCTTGGGTCAATACTGGACAGAGCATTGAATTTGTAATTCAATGATGAATTTTTTCTAATCTGCCAGTTCTGGCACCAAGGCCCCTCTCCATGATGTCCTCTACCACCTTGTCAGCTCCTAACAGGTGACAAAATTGCCACTTCCACTAGTTCTACTCCAGGAGGGTACAACTGTACCAGTAGTTGGGGCAGGAGTTGTAGAGGCAATGCTGATAGGTTGTGACCCAGATGTACTGGTTGTCCATGCTGCCTGTGGTGGTACCACCTCAGCCACCTGTGGAGGCATGGTGGGCTGATCCCTAGTTGTCAGCCTAGCACCCCATGCTGATGGTCATTTGTGTTGCAACAGCAATGTTTCCACATAGGAAAAAATATAGAGAGAGGTGGTTGGGGTAGACAAAGCATATGGAATAATATCAATATTATATCAGATTAACAATTCAGAGTATAAACACATATAACACATAACTGTATTAACTTTTCCAACATCCATATACGATGTGAAGGCATTAATATGCCATAAAATACATCAACCTCACTGGTCTTATAAATTATATGGAAGCTGGTAGGTTATGAAGGCATATCCAAAATAAGAAATTCAAGTTATTGCATCCATTTACAAAAAAATGACATGTTTAATGTTATTTAATATTGCACTAAATACATTTTAGATACTAACCATTAATAAAACTACTTTCTATTGGGAAATTAACCCAAATATAGATACGTTGCTTTACTCATTGCCTAATGCAATGATCAAGAACTATTGGAACAGGCATACCATGCTTAATATAAAGGTTAGATATGCCTGCTCAGTTGTCTGTGTGTTTCAAGCTAGTCTAGACTGATGCTTTGAAATATGATCAATTTCACTACATTTCTGATGTATTATGATTTTGCTTGCATTCATACCTGAGCCATTATTACCCTGTGTCTCACTGAGGTGTGCCAATCATTCCTGATGCACCTTCTTGTTTCTAACAAAGTCCTCAGCAGTTGTACAGAAGACAAAACAGAAGAATAAGAAGAATAATTAATCAACGCATTGCCTGATCAATCCATGGTATTGTATTTGCTGCCTTTCATTGGCTCAGGAGGTCCTGCTTGACCTCTAAATGTCATTATAATGGTAAAATCATTGTTCACCAAAGCGTGGAATAACTGTTTCAGTGGTGACAGCCTTGGCCAAGCCATTCCAAATCTCGACCTTGTGCTGAGATCCAGTATAGTCCCCCTGCAGCAGTTTATAGCTGTAGCACTTGACAAGGAGTGCCACGAAGATCCTGAACTCCTTTTACAACATTTCTAGGCTCTAAATGGAGCACCACCTTCACCTTTGCCTGTCATACCTTCCGATGGACACCTAGAAATATAGTGAGGAATTGGTGACCAAATCAAGTCTCACTAGTACCATCCTACATGCAGTGATGGCAGTCTTGTCAGCTACATGTGAGTAGTTGAAAGCACAAAAATGGTCCAGCAGAGAAATATACTGCAGGTGTGAAATATGGCAGTGAGACTTGGCCATGTGTGATGCTCGCTGTACTTATAAATGTTCAGCTGTGAAATCTTCAAATGATTTAGGCTGATGATTACTGAATTACATTTCAAAGGAAATATTGATGCCTCTAAACATGCTCTGTTATGGTTCATGGTAATCATTCATACACTCTTCTGACAGTAATATGACATCAACTCTATAATGGCAGTAATAATCAGTTTTGATAAGAGGTAAAATGGTATGAATTGGGACATAATGGGTTGGTAGGACATACAAAATACAAAGTTGCAGTAATATCACCTGGGAGTTGAAGTCATGACTAAAATGAAGGGTAGTTAAACTGCTGTTAAGTAACTACTAGCACCATGGAATACCTACAATTTTGAGCTTGTAAGTTTTGTTGTAATGATTTCAACATGGGTGGAGATCTAATTATGACATGCCTATATTTGTGTAACTTTCATTTGCTACATTGCTGGAGTTATACATATAAGGCATTAATTATTTCTGCCAATCGATTTAGTATGCATTGAGTTGCTTTGTCTGAATAAGACCTCTTGTAGTTGGTACCACTTACTTAACATGACATGCTGTTCTACACACCTAATAATTATATGTGCTGGGTCATATTTTTTTACTACAACTATTAAGCAGATAATACATATGCAATTGCAGCTGAAATTATCATTTTTATGCTTAACATACTTTACACAGAATATGGTTGACTTATTTAGCAATCATGTCACAGAGGTGCGTTAGAAATTCCATTTTTGCAGTTAGTTGTAATTCATATTAAATTCCTAATAAAAGTTTTGTGATATTACTTATTGTGACCCCTCATTAAAATTATTAATGAACTGGATTTGAACCCTGCATTACATCTGATGTTTCTTCAAACTTACTGCATTAACGTCTTGAGACACAGTGAAAGACAATGGATAGGTGTTTTTTCTTCACTCAGTACCATCAAGTGTGTCAGTCTTATTTACTCTACTGATGGCAGTCCAAGCTAAATTGTTGAATTTTTGCCATCAGAAGGGAACTGCTGCTCACTGATAGCAACCCCTGATGGCTAATGATGTGCACTGCTGAGTGGCATGCAAATGTAGAAGCACACATACACAAAAAAATGTAAAAATTATGACAGAATCTAAAGAGTGTATCTAGCAGCAAAACCAGCACTTAATTTACCCTCACATTTCAAGATTTTAACATTGTTTGCCACATGACACCATGAATTTCTGTTAGACATCATCAGGCTATCACATATTGACAATTCTTGATAAAGGAGTCACACAGGAGATTACAGAAGCTCATTTTTACATACCATATATAAGTAAGAATTATATATTTTTAAAAGATATGTGTTACTGTCATGATTACTACTTCAGAGAAATGGCTAATTAATCCAGAATATTAGAAACATTTCCACATTCTTCATGTTACTGACTTTATTTACTCATACTTTAGTAAATTTCATTTTTTTTACATTTTGCATATATAATTTGTTTATTATGACTAAAAATAGTTCAGGTTCCAACAACAAAATGACACCACTTATAGCCAAAAGAACTTTTTATTTCTCTAGCGCCTCGGCTACAAATAACCTTCAATGAGTAAAATACACAAATTCAGCAGTCATTTTTATAATACCAGCAGCTTCAATCAATTAACAATTAAACAATAAAAACATCAATTAAAACTTTTAAAGTGACCATGTCTAATTTCATATAACACTTTTCCAGTAACATTCAGTATTCAATCCCTTCGGTATCAATGTTCCATATTTTAAAATAAATATAGTTTCCTTTTTCAAAAGATTATATCTATGAACTTCCTTGTTATTATTTTTTAAACAGACTTGTTCTAAAATAGTTGCCTTAAGTCCTTTGGGATCTCCATTATGGTAACTTCTAAAATGCTGGGCTAAGGGGCTTTCTATCTTACCTGACTTGATGTCTCTCAAATGTTCTAACAGTCTAACTTTAAATATTATTTTTGTTTTTCCAATATAGACAATATTGCATATGCATTTAATAGCATACACTAGCCCTTCTGTTCTACAATTGTATTCCCCATTTACACTAAAAGGGATGCCATTTATGGTCTGAAACGTATTTACTATATAGGGACATCCCCTATACTTTCTACAAGATCTAGTCCCTTTATTCCAAAGCTGCCAAACAAAGTAATGCCTGGCCTTTGAAATTTAATGTGTACCACCAGATCTTGTATACTTCTGCCTCTTTTGTACGAGAATACTAACTTTTTATTCACCAGCCCATCTAATTCATCAAAACTTCTCAAGAATTCCCAGTAATGGAGCATGGTCTGTTTAATAGTCTCACTCAACACATTATATCCTAAAACTAAAGATAAAGTGTCTGTATCTATTTTATTCCTTCTACTAACACATTCCCTTCCATATTTTATTTTTTTATCTCTTCCATATCTAATATTTAATTCATGCTTCACATCCCTATCAATAATTTTCACATCCTATATTCTATTCCTGAACATTGCTGCAGTCTGTTCTAGTTCCTTTTTAAAAACACTCTCATCATTGCACAATCTTGATATTCTTAAGAATTCCCCAAATGGTAATGATTTCAATGTATGTTTTGGGTGACAACTAGTACCAATTAAAAATTGATTCACCTCATTAAAAAAGTTCTTTTGGCTATATGTGGTGTTTGTGTCAAAACACTTATTCTTGGTGTTGTTTAGCTCCAACAACAAAATGCCTGTCACTGTTAATGGTGCATTCAGATTATCAATAGCCAGACTCAAACCTTACATTATTTTTGCTGGTACACATATGTTAGTGCATTACCACACTAAGCCACAGAGAAAGTTATGTACAAACTTTCTTTTTGTCAGTCACTACCAAGTATTTTTTGCATTATACATATGAAAATGTAATTTCAATTAAATATGACTATCGTTATGCTTAACACAAATTCACAAAGTGTATAGGTAAAGTATTTACCATTCAATATACAGAGCTGGGTTATTCAATTTATAATAAAAAGGGTGTGACAATTCTCATACTGAATACCAGGATTCAAATCAAGCTTTAGGTCTGCTGCTTCTCCATGTTTACTGCATTAATATCTTCAGCCATAGAGAAAGGTAATTGACAAGTGTATTTTTTTCTTAGTACTGTCCAGAGTTCTGATGGAAGCACACTGACACCAGTCTCATTTGTGCCACTGATGACAGCCCAAATTACATTTTGAGCATTTATCTTTGTAAATATGCCACAGTCACTGTGGTGCAATGCCTTGCTCTAAACAAGGGATACAAAGGCTAATGCAAAAAAAGTGTCTTTGTGATGGTTTCTCAATTATGTGGTCTTCTACCATAAAAATGGAGACACTGAGGTTCCCGAGATTCAAACAGCTTTCATTCTTTCTAGATTTGAATCCTGAAACCGTGGCATTAACATGAACCATTGGGTAGATTAACAGTATGTGCCACATACAATAAGGGCTTATGAGGCAAAGAAAGTGGAAAATATATGCTCAAGCTTTGACATTCCAACATTTTACTTTTATGAAGCAATATATCCATTTTATCAAAGTTGCCCTTTCACATTTCACAGTTGATTTCTGCATACTTTTGATATTTGTAACAGGTGACCTAAGAAATCATGTCACAGTAAGGACAGGTATATGCAATAGAAGAGTGTGCTCTTCCCTTTCTTTTGTCAGCAGTAACTGTTTTTGATACATCTGTAAAGTGACTACATTATGCTTTGCATGTATTTAGAAATGTACTGTTTGTAAATTAATTTTTCATGTACTTTACATAACTTAAACCATGCTGGCCTCACTGATATGATTACCTGTTAAGTATGTATTAAGAAATTTGTTCTAATGTTTTTTATGCTGGGTAAGTCCTAGTAATCACACATTTCTTTTGTAAATGTACTCTCCTTGACACTCCCTCTGTAAATGTACATCATAGTGGCTGGAGTGTTAAAAACTTTATTACTCATGCACTACTGCTAGTGAGTCAAACTTACTTGCTCTTATATTGCTAGGGTTTGTACATGGAATTGTGCAGGTCCTCACACTATGATTACCTGCCCAGCACCTTCAGTAGATTGTGTGACTCTTGAATGATAATGAGTTGACACCTGATTTATATATTCACCATTTCCAGAGGGGTTAATCAGCACTGTATAAGCACAACCTGGTGCAAAGGCATTTGCACAGCAGCAGGGGGGACTGTTTGGATTTATCATCTCGAGATACTGCTATTTTGAGTGGGCAGACATGGTGGTGCAATGGTTAGCACTACACCTCACAGCAAGAGGTTCTCTGGTTCGATTCTTGGCTGTGGTGCCTTCTGTGCGGAGTCTGCATGTCCTCCCTGTGGTCGTGTGGGTTTCCTCCGGGTGCTCTGGTTTCCTCCCACAACCCAAAGACATGCAGTAGGTGGATTGGACACTCTAAACTGGCCCTAAGTGTGAGTGTGCATGTGTGTGTGCCTTCTGTGGAAGGTTGGGTGCCAGGCTGGCAACTTAACACCTTAAAATTCCACTGCCAATCATGAGCGGACAGATGATCTGCTGTGGTGACCCCTGACCGGGAAAAGCCGAAAGAAGAAGAAGAAGATACTGCTATTTTGACTGTTGCAATTGCATTGTTTTTGTTGAACTTTCATAAAAATCCTGTCAAGGTATGTGATGTTGCTTTACAGTTAATATTTAAACAGTTGTGATGGCTTATATTTCAGATAGCATTGCATGATGCCTGCAGTTTGTCCATTTCTGTTGCTATAGAAGTTATAACAGTGGTTATCTGAAGAATCCTCATTTAATGTTACATGCCTTTATAACATTTCTGTTAAGATGTGAACACATATAAGACCATTTTGTATGAGTAGTACCAATGTGAACGTTACATTTTAGATACTAAAATGTGTTAAGCCAGTTGTATGCATCTGACCCAGATGGTAACATTTTCATTTCATACACTTGATTCATTGTTAATGTTGCTATATATTCTAGAGTTACACATTTTTCAACCTTAGGTTTGTCATTGTATTGTTTGTTGGGGGGGTAGTTATAGTTACACATTTTATGTGTATACTCATATAGATGATTTAGTTAATTTTTGTTAATGGTACCTGCATAAATGCATATTCGTTTTGTTACCAGCCACTGCTTCTTTTTTTGATAATGCAGATTAATATTTGCATTGGATATATCACTCACAAGTTACTACCAACAAACCTCTCTCTCTCTCTATATATATATATATATATATATATATATATATATATATATATATATTTGCTCCCATACATGGGTATGGCTCCCTAAAATTCTGGCTTATGTAAACCTGCATTCTCAGATGCTGAGAATGATGTAATAGTGCAGGCTGTCTGTCAACATGGATTGTGCATTTTATCAAACATCTTAGCTGCAAAGCCCTTCCATAACAGTATCGGGGGCAGGTGGTTGATGATGTCAGTGTGCTGTGGGTGGCCATGGCCATGAGCATAAACATCACCAGACATTGAGACAGTGACATGAATAGCAATGGCAAGAAAAGACAGTGCTTTTTCATGGGAGAAGAGGGCTACTGGTTGTAGTCCTGCTGCTAATCCACCCCCTACTGAGACTGAGAAAATCCTGTGCACTGCAAGCAATCTGGGTAGCTCACTGTGGGTTCTGACTGTTCCAATGGTTACGATGTTGGTGAAGCTCAAGATGTCATTTATATTTTATATATATATATATATATATATATATATATATATATATATATATATATATATATATATATCTTTTCTAGGGATATTGAGATGTCTTCTTGTAATTCTATATAGACTATGCAAAGAACACTCACTCTAATTTGGAAAGAAATTTTAAGGGGCTAGTTATAGTAAAACATTGCCAATGCCAGCCATCTCATCTGCTATTCAGTCTTCCTCACAAGTACATAAAACTTTACACTCTGATATGCTTTAGTTTTCAAAGATATTGATTCTGACTTTCCTTGACTGCACTTTGAGGATAAGCAGTGTACCTTCCTATAGTACAACAGTGGCATAATCTTTACAAGCACCCATTTATGGCATGAAATTTCAAAAGATTTGCCTTAAGTTGTTTTTGCTAAAATACAGGTTTGTTTCTCTTTTTGTATCGGTGCTCCAATAAATTAAGTTAAAACAACATCAAACTTTATGTGTGAAAAATATTTGATATACTTTTCGCTTCCTGGCTAATGTGTTGATGTGATGTTCTGAACTAATAGCAGCTTCCCTTAACTTTTATAGACTTGCTAAGATTATTCTTTTTCACAGTTCATGGGACACCTGGCAATAGAAGGCAATGATTTTGCTCCCAAGACAATTGCAGTACCTGGAACTATATTCAGCATTTCAAGGTAACAGAAAATATAAGTGCTATTGTTACAAGTCATGTCTAAGAAGAAGCCCATTTATTTACAACCCATCAACCTTACAGTGATTTGTTGCCTAAATAGGGGGATATTTATTGCTTATTCTATTTTACTCTTTAAATCTTTTCTTGTATTGTTGTTCTTTGGTGACAACAATTTTTATAGGTTCATAGCTACTTAGTAGGCTACTAATCTGTGAAGATATTTAGAAGTCAAGTCCTGCATTCTCATGAAGTTTTTAGCTTTTGTAATTTGAGTGAAAATAATCCAGAAGTCAGCAGAACATTAACATGTTACCTCTATCCATGAGGGACAAGGGAGCTAAACCAGGGTTGAATTTGTGGTTTCCCATCTATTCATCAAGATTACATTTGATCTGAGTAAGGGATGTATTTTGTTTTATGTGGACAGCAATATGATTCCAAAGAAGTGGTATTCTTTGTGGTACGTATCTATTCCTCCAGCGTGTTCTATTTATGTTACAGAAGAGACTAAGATTTCTCGAGCAGGTGTTTATTCTACCATTGAACCTGGGAATGTGCAATACATCAGAGAGGATACAGTCTGTTGAGTCACTTTATGCGAGGTAGAGATAACCTCTCAGTACCCTATATGATACTGAGAAGAGTGACAGGCTTTGAGATATTCAGTATACTTCTATGATTTATCCCCTTAATTTTCTTGATGAGAGATTATTGTGGTCATTCAAGTGTTTGACAGGCACATACCCAAGGAGGTATTATTTTCATTCATCAACCTGATAAATGCTGGATACAGTGACATGTTCACATGCCTGGACATAGATGTCATACCCTTATTAATAAGCTGCACAATAAAAAAGGACTTTCTTAAAATAGTGGATACATGGTGATCAAAGGACAGTTTGTTGTTCATATCTGTTTCAAGGTCTCTTACTACCAAATCAACTTCCAGGGGTGTGTTGTTGATGTGATAGCTACAGTGGATGTCATGCTTTCCAAAGGAGACTGTTATACATTTTTTTTGGCATTTAGATTAAAGCAGTGGTTCATGAACAATTGGGTAGGCTTTGTGCAAAGTCTGCATGATGTTTACATGTTAACATGACGAGCAGCAGAGATAATCACTTATACATGTTGTTTATCATGCTTACATGAACAGAAACAAGTTTTCATGGGCAGCAACAGTGTTGGCAGCCAGGAAAATGTGTTGAGCATCATCAGCACTCAGTAAACACAGCCTGCGAGCAAACCTGTTACACATGATCGCACGGACAGCATGAAGAGCTACATATGGCAAATAATGCAAGCTGTACACAGGCATGGAAAGTTTACTAAGTGTACTGTGCACATAAATCATGAATATAGAAAAAATACGAAGGGAGGGGAAAAGGCAAGGGCAACTACAATACATGGGTTACCAGACAGGAAAAGTGTACTGAGGACAATGTGCCCATAAATCAAAAAGATGTATACAGAAATATGTTGGATGGAAGGGTAAATGTTCAAAATCTAGTAAGATAATTGATATGAATGTGGTTATGTCACAAAGACAATTTTGTAATAAGAAAATGTTGCAATAGGTATGTCATACTAATTAACGGTGGTCACACTTCCTGAGCAAATATAAGTAAATAAAAGCAGACATAATATTATAGGACCTGACTGTTACACAAATTAACATTGTAACAAACGAGAATGAGAGACATATACATGTCACTGACATGCTGAGTTGAGATGACAGTCCGTAAGGACAGTATATACATTATGTGATATTTGCATAGCGTGCATTCTGTCAGTCTAAGATGTTGGAAAATAGTAATGGCTCAGAAGAAACAATCTTCTTTTGCAAGAATCAAACCCATTCCATGATTGTAAACACTTACCTGTTTATTAACTGTGTGTGCCACAGAAATAGGCCTAACACATGTAGGAGGAGTATCACCCTTGAAGGGAATTAAATGCACTTCAATATTCTAATGGTTATACATCCCATATGTAGGTGTGTGTGTGTGTAGTATTAGAAATGTGGGAGTAGACTATGACATATGTAATGCCCTTGCATAAGGCACTCCTGCCTGACACCATTATGGCACAAACAGATAAGAACAGATGTAAATACCACACTGTAATGCAATGTATTCCCCAGAGCTGTATATTGTCAGCATCTGCCATAGGAGGTAGCAATGGGTATTGTCACAAACGAATAAAATGAATGTGTCTATGAAGAAAAGATACCTGAAAGTGAATGTGAAATGAGCCTTGTGGTAATTAAATGAGTAGCTTATGTGCACACAGTTGTGATCAGTCCTATACCAATGTTCTATGGTCAATGAAGGTTTCTTTTTATGTCTGTACACACTTCACCCAAGAGCTAGAGCATACTAGCTTACACCCCAGGAATCAATGCATGTGGCAAAGTAGCATTCTCACCATGACATTAGCAGTACAAATGTCTACTGCCATGAAATTCAAAGCTACATGCAAATGTGTTCCTGCAACATATCAAGAGACAAGCTCAAAACACGAGGCACAGTGCGAAATAAACCAATAAACAAAAAAAAATGACTGTGAAGAGGACAAACCCGCACCGGACAGCCGAGATATTCTATCAGATTTATTGCAAAGTTAAACGTTTGACCAATCACCACATTTTTCGTCAAAAACTGTAAGACTTCATCAGACACAAACAAATACCAATTAACACATATATATATGCTGATAAACCTTTTAAACTAACCAATAGAAAGCTGTACAGAACAATCCTCGTGAATATTAATAAAATTCATTTAAACCTAAAAAGCATGAAAATCTGAATGACCTATCCAATAGTTTGAATTAATTTAAATACATCCATGTATAACGTATATATTTTTGTGTATTGAAATGTATAATGCATTAAAAACGTTTAATAAAAACCATTTTATTAATTTTAATTATATATGAAACATTTAACCAAGAACTATGAATGACCTTTCATTAGTGCAACAATACTCCCATCTAGTGGTCAGAATAATGTGTGACCCTACATTTCCTCTTTTGTAATAAATTCAAATAAATATATGAAATGGATAAAGATATAGGTATAAATATACGTATAAGATAAATAAATTAAAAAACCTTCAATTTATTAATGTCTAAATATAAGTGACACCTTAAATGAAATATATATATATATATATATATATATATATATATATGTATATATATATATATATATATATATATATATGAATAATGGTAATAAATACATAATAAATACAATAAATATGTAATCTATAATGTATGAATAAATGAATATACACATGTAACATAGATAAAAAAATCTTAACTGATGTAACAAATAAGTGTACGTACTAAATGTATAAATATTATAAAATTGTTAAAAATGTTAAAAATATTTAGTATAATGTATAAAAATGTATATAAATGTATACATATGACACCTATAATAAAATTGTTACAATTTTGCTGCTCTCAATTTTAAAACTGGGGCGAGTGAGATGTTGTCATTTAAACCTGGGAATTTATTTGCCTCCAGGACAATCTGCCAATATAATTCCCGGTATTCAATGTGAGTCTCCCACAAGCCACCTCTCTCATCTTTCTGAATCTCTTTTAAAATGAAGAATTTGTACTTTGCTAAGGGGCAGATATTCATGTGTTTGTATAATGCGTTAACTTCTTTCTTATTTTTGATGTCGTTAAGGTGCTCATAAACCCTCGTTTTTATCTTCCTCTCCGTCTTCCCTATATAGAAGGCTGAACATATCTCACATATCGCAATGTACACTACTCCAAAATAATTACAATTACTATATACTTTGCCTATAATCTCTCTTTCTCTTGCTTCAATAAAAATGTTGTGTGAGTTAATCATGGATGAACACTGTGAACACATTCCACATGAATAAGTGTCCCCTACTTTTGTACTTTTCTTATTCACTTTATATTGAGCAGTCAACCAATCTTTGATGTTACGTCCCCTCCTAAAAATGATATTAAAAGAATATTTTGATTTATTTAAATTGAGATCAGTGATGTTAAGAAATTTCTCCCATTCTCTGTAAAACACTTGTTTGATGATGCCAGCATCTCCACTAAAATTAGTTATAAATGACTGGCTGTATATTTTGTCCTTTCTTGAATTTATAGGCTCAGATAACCTGAGGTCATCACTAATAGGGAGACTATAATTCAAAATAGGTGCAAACTTATTTTTTCTCCCTTGAATAACTTCTTCTTTAATGTGATTACAGAAGTATAGTGGGTAACCCCTATCCAAAAACATGTCAACTAAAAATTTCATTTCATTAATAAAGTCTTGATCGTTCAATGTCATTCTTGAAATCCTAACCATTTGACCCTTTACAATACTTCTCTTTTGGTGTAAGGGGTGTCCACTTTTGAAATGTAGGTATGAATTAGAACAAGTTTTTTTCCTAAAAACCTTTGACTTGAAATTGTCTCCATCCTTTTCTAGTGTCACATCAAGAAAATTGATAGTATGTGCATCCATTTCATGGGTGAATTTGAGAAAGGTAGTGGTATGGTTAATATATTTAATACATTGATTTAACTTTTCTATACTGTCTTTCCACAATATAATAATATCATCTAAAAACCATTTGTATAAACTCCAACATTCTTTATACACACTATTATAAATGAATTTTTCCTCCCAAGTGTTTAAAACCATGTTGGCATATATGGGAGCACATCTTGCTCCCATGGCTACACCACTTAATTGATGGAAATATTCTCCTTGAAAAAATAAATAGTTGTATTTCAGAACAAATTCCATTAAATTAACACAAACATAAATTTCATCATCTTTTAGTTCTTGGAAGGATCTTATGGCTTCTTCAAACCATTCTATTCCTATAGTATGTGGTATTGAACCAAACAGATCCACCACATCGATAGCAACAAAAATAATCTCATTGTTCATAGTGATACCCTTCACTTTTTCTAGAAAATCCCATGAATCTTTCAAATAGGATGTTCCCCTGAACATTAAATTCTTTAATTTGATGTCAGTGTACCTTGCTAAAGGGGAAATAACAGAACCTTCTGCTGCTACAATGGGTCATAAAGGGGGATCTTCTAAATTCTTATGCACGTTGGGAATACCGAAAATTGATGGAATTTTTGGTTTATTATTGTATAAAAACTCAAACATGCTGTATTCAATAAGCCCCTCCAAAAATAAATCATATAATGTTGTGTAAATTCTCTTGTAGCCAATATTAATTTCATTTATGGAAACATTGCCATATTTAGACTCATCTAACAATATATTAAACATTTTGCCCTCATATGTAATAGAATTCATAAGTACCACTCCTCCCCCTTTATCTGGTTTCATTATTCTCAAATTAGAATTCTCTCTTAATTTATTGAGTAATGTTAATTCTCCTGATGTAAGATTAGGAATAAATCTATTTTTTTCTAATAGCTTGTCTCAATTCATTCTCTACAATATTCTCAACATTTCTTAGTTGTATGTGTATAGGTGGGTTCCAAGTGCTTTTCTTCTTTAATTCTTTGGAATAATCAACTTCTACTGAGGTGTCACCACAAATTAATTCTAAATTCATTTTCCTCAAAACCATCTTAACATCAATTATTAATCTACTAAAATCGCATTTAGTCCTGGGGACGAAATTGAGACCTTTAGAAAACAATTCAAAATAGGTGTCATTAATATCAAGTTCTGTATAATTAAATATATTGAAATTCTTGAAATTAGCACGTGTACAAATAACAGATTTATCACGTACATTTTCCAAATTTCTATCAATGATATCATTGTCAGTATTAATATTGTTATTGAAGTCATCTGGAAATTCAAGGTCTAATATCTCCTGCCCCTCCCCCTCCCCCATCCCTTCATCCGTTCCTTTGAAAATTCCCTTCTTTCTGATTTTTGATCCTTTCTGATCTCCGAAGAGGGGGGAAGTCTAAAGGGTCAAAAGTATCTTGTTGTGAATCACCCTATCCTTCATTATGGTAATCAATGTTATCATATCTAAATTTGTTGCTGTGCAAATATCTCTCATTCTTGTAATTAAAAATAGTTCTAGGTTTAGGATACTGAATCCCTTGTTCATATTCAAATGTGTCTCTCATTATCTTTCTTTTTTTCTTTTCTAAAATTTTCCCACATTTCTTATCTATATCACTTCTTAAATCTAAATATTTCTTTTTCTCTTGTTCCACAGTAAATAAAAGGTCATTAGTAATCTTACCATTAATAATATCAATTTGCTTCATTAAACAATCAATTTCATCCTCATTGTCCTTAATAATAGCTCTCAGGAGCTCAAAGCCCCACCCATCAAACATATTCAGTAACTTATCATGAACCTTTGTGCCTTCCTTCACATTATTGGGAAATTTGTAAATACGCAAGCCTTTCGGTACAATTTTAGCATGAAGGCACTCTTTTAAATATGCATTGTCAATATTTAAAATCTTAAACTTAAACAGCAAATCGTTAAGCTTATATATATTGTCAGCATATGTACAAACATTTTCATTTTCAGTAGACAAAACATCATTAAGCTCAACCTTTCGTTTGAGCCACTCGTTCAAAGATATATTATTGTTATGCGCACAGTCACCTTGATTCCCTGGTGGTTTGCGAGTGTTTGCATGGCCACTATAATCCGCTTTGGAATTAGTACCCTGAATTAAAATGTCTGTACACACTTCACCCAAGAGCTAGAGCATACTAGCTTACACCCCAGGAATCAATGCATGTGGCAAAGTAGCATTCTCACCATGACATTAGCAGAACAAATGCCTACTGCCATGAAATTCAAAGATACATGCAAATGTGTTCCTGCAACATATCAAGAGACAAGACTGACATGATGGAATGGCTGTTGTGTGCTCACACAAAATGAAACCCTATGCTAGAACTAAACATTAAGTTGTACAACTCCTCCAAATTACAATATGGCTATTAATCACTTTCACCACAGTGGAACAGTTATCACAGCTGTTGAACTCCACCTGTGTGAAGTCATTCAATCTGCTGTACTGTATTTGCCCATCATTTTTATCTTTTAAAATTGATAGGGGAGGCCTCTGCCACTCTATACATACAAAACATAATTGGGGGGGGTGATGACTTTCATGCAGAACAGTTGAGGACACAAATGCATGCAGTCATTCAGTGCTGCTTTCCAACATTTGCCTAATCACCATGTAAATCAACACCATAGTGGGATCAAGGAATGCACCATGGTGTAAGTACATCATCAGTTACCATATGTGTGGTTATGTGAAAGCATTACATTATGTGTATGAATCAAGGAATACGTGTCTGTAATTACTCAGAAAGAATCTTGCTGTATGTCAGACAACATTGCCTGTTGCTAGGTATACACAAAAACACCTATAGCCCCTACTGTTGTCACTGTGATGGTAGAAAAACAATTATGTCCAGTGTTGTGTAATCCCATACTGGAACACATGCCTTAGGCAGCAACGTGCATTACATTGTTTCATGTACTTATTCCTGAGGAGGTGCTTCACTTCATCTGTGATGGAATGACAATCAATATGGCCTTTCCAAAGGAAACATAAAAAAAAAAAAACACATGCAACAGAAAACAGCATCTACAAATTAACATAGCACATGTGGGTGACAACACTGTTAACAACATGTACAATTACTGTAAGCAGTGATGTCATGATTTGAGTTATATGGCTAACATCACAGGCTTATCAAGGTTTGCTGAAACACAAGCACAACTACAGATTTATCTGATGGCTGTGACAGTTTACATTTCAATGGATGATGCCACCATTGGGTTTTACCTTCATGTTTCCACTAAAAAAGTTGTTGCACAGTACAAACACACTTTATAGAGACACCTCATTTATGTATTTGTAGCATGTTAGCATGTTCTACACAGTAAGAGGAAGAAACATAGAATCACAGACTACAAGCTTTGCTGTATTCAAACTCCCTACCTATTGACTGACAGACTCTGCACACAACTGTATTATACCCATGTGAAACAGGAGAAGTCTGGTTGCATGTGAGTCACTCTGCACCTTTGAAAGGGTGATATCAGCTGTGTCATGCAAAGGAGATGTGTGTGCAAAAATGACTTCTACAGCTATGCAGATTTCTAAGTGTTGTCAATACTAAGAGGAGTAACACACTCCTACATCCATTTATAGTTGCACACACACAATCAGGAGAGTTTCACTGCTGTATTTTAACTCTCTCCCCATCAGCTGACACAATCTATATCCAAGTGTATTATACGCATGCTCCACCGCAGAGGTCTGACTTTAGTGGTGTAAGAGTGCATTATTGAAATGATGACCTCATCAGAGTGTTGCAGACAGTATGTATTTGTGCACAGAGTGAAAAGGAGATGTGCGCTTGATCTGCCCACATAAATGTTTCTCAAGAGTGGGAGTCAAATGAGCACACCTGTTGAATTAATTCTCCAGTAATGCAACTGCCCCACCATCACACACACACAGTTTGATTGTTGTGAGATTAGAACCCCTTTATAGCTAGCTATGCAATCTAGAGGACACAGTACTTAATGTAAGCACCACTTCAGAAGTCTGAATTCAGTACTGTGAGAGTGTACTTTATAGAGGATGACATCAGCATTGTGTGGTTGAGAAGATGATGTTGGGAGAAGGGTCTGATATTGATGTGAACTGACCCTGTAGTGTAAAATTTACTCCAGGCCACTATTTTATTTAAAATACCACCAAGACCACCGATCGAAGATGTGAGGAATTTTAATGAAACAGCGCCTCGGCTTGCACAGCCTTCCAAGTGTAAAAACACTACAAAACACTCTTTACTTAAATACAGCATATTGCACAAGACAATTAATGAATTAAGCATACAATTTAAATCACATACTTCCAATTACATTCTTTGTTGAGTCCCTGAGGCTCCAAAGTACCATTCTTTAAAATCAAGAGGGTTTCTTTTTTAAAAAAGTTTATTTTTTAAAGACACACATTCACCAATACCAACTTGCAATTTTTCCAGAATACAACCCCTTAGAGAATCAGGATCAGAATTGTGTGCTGTCATGAAATGGCTCCCAAGGGGACTCTCTAGTTTTTTTATTTTTTATGTCCCAAATATGTTCCTGCAACCTGACCCTAAAACTCCTATAAGTTTCCCTTATGTATAACTTATTGCATCCATATCTCAGCACATACACTAGCCCCTCAGTATTACAACTGTATTCATACCTAGCTGTAAATTTAATACTATTAATGTAGGGAAAAGAACTCACGTACATAATGACAGATGGAACAGCCATCACATGGAACAGTGCCCTTATTTCTGCTTAAATTCTGACTAACATTAACATCTGGTAAACAAAATTGGTTATGTACCAGAATATCAGACACATTCTTAGCTCTTTTATATGCAGTACTCACAAAGTCAGGTATTATAGAGTTTAAAATGTTATCCCTTAGAAGCATGGGCCACAAACTACGTGCTTTTTTTAATTATTTCCTCAGTTATAACATTATAGGTTGTCACTAAGAAAACTTTCTTCTGGTCCCCATTATTTACAACTGTGTTGGTGGATTTGCTTCCATGTGTACCAACTTTATATTTCCCAATAACACGGGCATAATGAGAGTATCGCTGGGGGTTAGAAGAATACCTCATGTCCATGATTTTTTTGTTTAGCTTCCCTAACCAACTGAACATCATAACCTATTTTAATAAACATATCTTCTGCTTCTGTTCTCTCTCTGTCAAAGCTCATATTAAGGCTACATGGTCTATGAATTTGTAAGAATTCATTATAACGCAATACCTTGACCAAATGCTTGGGGTGACAACTACTCCCATATAAAAATACATTTCTATGTTCAAATTTCCGATGGAGACTAGTTGTAAATCCATCTAAGCTAATATCCAAAAAATTCACTTGTGGGCTGAGCTGTATACCATCAAAGCTTAAGCCCATAGTATTATATTGTAAGTCATCGACAAACCCAAGGGTTTCTGTCTGGCTTCCTTGACATAAAAAAATAAGGTCATCAATATATTTAAAATATAAAATAACTTTTGATGTAAAAAAATCATGTCTATAAACAAAATCATCTTCAAGTTTAGCCATAACTAAATTAGCATACATAGGGTCGAAAGCCGCCCCCATAACAGTGCCCTGTAATTGCTGAAAAATGTCTCCATTAAACATAAAAAAATATTTTTCAAACAAAACATAACTAAATCTATCAAAAAGTGAGACATGGGAGGGTCCCCCAGGAAATAGAATAAGGTCTGAATCCCTATTTCATGCTTAATGTTAGTATAAAGACTTTTGACATCCAGGCAGAGCCAAAACATGTTCATATTCCAAAGTTTCCCTTTCACTTTGTTCAAAATGTCCTGGCTATCCCTAATATAAGAGGCTGTACTCATTACATATTTCTTAAGATGTCCATGTAGCAGCACACTTATCTTTTTCAAAATGTATCTCTGTACAGACACTATAGGTCGACCGCTAAGGTTAGTTAGACCTTTGTGTGTCTTAGTTAAACAGCAAAAAAATGCCTTAGAGCAGTTTTCCACTCCAAATTTATTTTCTACATCCTTAGAGCCATTGCTGCCTGGTTAAGTTAAAGCATATATTAGACTTATTCTCTATGCTAGACCAGTACATTTGTTCAACCTCAAAATTAAGTCTAGCAAAATATCCTTGCAAAGTGCTGTTTAGAAAAGGTGGAATAAAAGAGCTTTTAACAGAGATAGCATCAGTGTTCGGTTGGTAATAAGCATGAAAGTCATTAAAGTCATTCTCAAACAAATCTTCCTGAGATAACAAACATGAGTGAAAAGAATCATCATCACCGCTTTCATAACAGTCAGTAAGCACAACCCCTCCCTATTGTTTAAAGTAATACATCAGATGCAATTTTCTACTGAAAGAAAATATTTCACTTTTAAGTACATGTATTTTTGGTAAAGCAGTTGGTATAAATTTAAGGTCAAGACATAATACAGACATAACCACATCAGAAATTTCATGTTTGGACAGATTTAACACATGTAAATTGTCACAAAATGCATTAATACCAGAATTTTTTCTAGTTATGCTGTCCCTTCTTATTGTAGTTCTTTTACTGGCCCCATTCATTGCGGCCCTGTTTTCTGTTGGTAAAGTGTGTTCTGGAAGAACTGGAATTCCAAACGCGGTTCTGCATATCTTTTGAATTTTGTGCTTTGGGCAGGGCTGGAAACTGTTCCACATTCCCCTCAGCTCCAGCAATTGCATCTGCCTCCTCAGAAGCAGCAAAAGAAACTGAGGAAGAAGCAGAAACATTTTTCCCCAATTATAATCATTGCTACCATTGTTACTTCTGCTTCTAGATGAAAAAGATCTATTATTTTTTCTTTTCCAAAGAAACACTTTATCAAGACTGTAATTCTTAATGTCTGTATTAATTTTGTAGCTTTTATGCTTAACTAGGAATTCTTCAAAGTCCACAAGTCTGCCATTAATTTCTTCCAGTATACTGGTCAAGTTAACAGATGTTGAAAGTTTATCAAGCTCAACACTTATTCCTGAGGAGGTGCTTCACTTCAACTGTGATGGAATGACAAACAATATAGCCTTTCCAAAGGAAACATAACAAAAAAACAAAAAAAAAAACACTTGTAACAGAAAACAGCATCTACAAATAAACATAGCACATGTAGGTGACAACACTGTTAACAACATGTACAATGACTGTAAGCAGTGATGTTATGATTTGAGCTATATTGCTAACATCCCAGGCTTATCAAGGTTTGCTGAAACACAAGCACAACTACAGATGTATCTGATGGCTGTGGCAGTTTACATTTCAATGGATGATGCCACCATTGTGTTTTACCTTCATGTTTCCACTAAAAAGTTGTTGCACAGTACAAGCACACTGTATAGAGACACCTCATTTATGTATTTGCAGAACATTCTACACAGTAAGAGGAAGAAACACAGAATCACAGACTACAGGCTTTGCTGTATTCAAACTCCCTACCTATTGACTGACAGACTCTACACACAACTGTATTATACCCATGTGAAACAGGAGAAGACTGATTGCATGTGAGCCACTCTGCACCTTTGAAAGGGTGATATCAGTTTTGTCATGCAAAGGAGATGTGTGTGCAAAAATTACTTCTACAGCTATGCAGATTTCTAAGTTTTGTCAATACCAAGAGGAGTAACACTCTCCTACATCCATTTATAGTTGCGCACACACAATCTGGAGAGTCTCACTGCTGTATTTTAACTCTCTCCCCATCAGCTGACACAATCTATATCCAAGTGTATTATACGCATGCTCCACTGCAGAGGTCTGACTTTAGTGGTGTAGGAGTGCATTATTGAAATGATGACCTCATCAGAATGTTGAAGACAGTATGCATTTGTGTACAGAGTGAAAAGGAGATATGGGATTGATCTGCCCACATAAATGTTTCTTAAGAGTGGGAGTCAAATGAGCACACCTGTTGAATTCATTCTCCAGTGATGCAACAGCCCCACCATCACACACACAATTTGATTGTTGTGAGATTAGAACCCCTTGTATAGCTAGCTATGCAATCTAGAGGGCACAGTGCTTAATGTAAGCACCACTGCAGAAGTCTGAATTCAGTACTGTGAGACTGTACTTTATAGAGGATGACATCAGGATTGTGTGGCTGCGAAGATGATTTTGGGAGAAGGGTCTGATATTGATGTGGACTGACCCTGTAGTGTAAAATTTACTTCAGGCCACTATTTTATTTAAACCAGCAGTAGTTAATGTCATATCTATACAACTCTATACACACAGGTTGAATGCCATGACATTAGAAACTCCTACATATCTACTTACTAATCTACAGTACGTAATGCAAGCATCAGTGCAGATGCATGCCTTTTACACTATAAGACTATACTTCATAGAGGATGACATCAGTGTGGATTTGCAGAGAAGATGATGTTGGGAGAACATTGATGTGTACTCATCCTGTAGTGTAAATTTCACTCCAGGCTACTAGTTTGTTGAGGCCAGCAGTAGTTAATACCTTATTTACAGAAGTCCCAACACACAAGTTGAGTGTGATTAGATCCCCATATATCTATGCAATAGAGAGGACATAGTACTTAACACAAGTGCCACTGCAGAAGTCTAACTTTTGCAGTGCTTGAGTGCACTTTAAAGAGGATGACATCAATGCTATGTTGAGGGAAGGGTCTGCCACTGATATGGATTCACCCCCAGTGTAAAATTAATTCCAGACTACTGCTTTATTGATGCCATCAGTACATAAGTTCATATTTACACAACTCCATACATACACACACACACACACACACACACACACACACACACACACACACACACACACACACACACACACACACACACACACATACACCCAAAGTCAACTGCTGTGAGATTAGAACTCCCTTCCTATTGTGCTATGCAGTATAGATGACATGATACCTAAAGCAAGGGCCAATCCAGAAGTCTGACTTTTACACTCTGTCAGTGCAGTGTAGATAGTATCAGCGTCTCATTCTGTGTCAAAGAAGATATTGTGATGTTGAATGTTTTGTGCAAATCCATAACTGTTGAAATGATGGAGTAAGTACAATGTTAGGATCAATATTTCATACTGCTGACCTGTGTCAGTTATGTTGTCATTTATGTATACTGCAGAACTGAGAGTGACATGCACCAACCTGAATTGTGTATATCAGAAACACACACTTGTGAAACACAGGATGGGACTGGTACTTACACCTCAATGACTCATACTGATATTAGCAATGGTGTGTGCTCGTGCATGGAAAATGTAGACTTACAATACCAAACTTTTTTTATTATTTTATTTTACATTTGTTTACTGGGAAAGTCTGACTGGACATGTGCTCTTTCAGCAGAAGCCCAGTGAGAAAAGCTCCACATTGGACATACAGTAACAAAAAATACAGTAGTATACATCATACAAGAAGTAAAATACTAGTTAAATCTAAATTAGATAATACACATACGTTTTAGATTTCTGCTGGGTAGTCACAAAATTAAACAGTTAAGTATAAAAAAGTCATAAAACATTTTATGTTCATGTGTAAATATATAGAGAAATCAAATTACATTTCATAATAATGAGTAATTTTCAACTGGATTGTAATGTGAGATCAAGATATTTCCTTACCTTGAGAGTAAAGTAGTACTGAAGAAATGATTAGTATGCAGTGAGGCTTTGGAAAATTAGAATAGAGGGAGTTGCACTAGTTTTAAATGAAACAAGCCTGTAGCAACAGTACTTAGTAACAATACTTAATGTCCCAGTGCAGTAGGGATAAATGATGATTTATGTGTGTCAAGGCTGTATGTGGTTGTATATCATTTGTAAGTGTTAGTGCTGCAGTGCAGACCCAACCATCCAGAGTGAAGTGGTCAGTTAACCACACAGTTTACTGAATTTCACGAGTACCTTAAACATTTTCCATGTAGTGAAGTAATATAATCTAGTAGTAATGCTTATTTTTATTCCAAATATCTTTATAAAGGGCAATGCTGAGAAAAGTATTTGTGCGGATGGTGGCAAAGTGTTAGCACATGTGTGATAACACTTTGATGGGTGGACATGGGGATAGTGAAGTAACAGTGTTTAGTGGTAGTCCATGTGTTGTATTATAAATTTCCATGTTAACTCTAAAAGCCCATTAAAAATTGAAGGGTTATGCTTACCTTCTATGCTTGTGCTACTCTAGGCTGCGAGCAATCAGAGTTTTCTGCTGAAGGAAAAAGTGAAAAAACTTTATTTTGTTTGCCTTCTATAGCAAAAACAGGCTTGGCTGCCATGCCCAGATGTCAACAATCTGAACAGTACGTAGATGAGAAAATCCACCTGTAAAGCTGGCTTACTCTGTGGCACAAGTTGTAAAGTCTCTGAGCTAAAAAAGCACTGCTGAAGCAGGGTCTGACTCCAGTAAACAGATCATTTTACATATTGTGTCAGAATGTGATTATTATAGAAACTTTTTATCGTAACTTTAAGAATACCTAGGAATGTCTGTTTTAAATATGTTGTCTGGCCATACTTTGTGTGTAATAGCTACTGAAATAAACTTTTATACCTACTACACGAAACACGTTTCAAGAGAATTCACAAGTCAACTGGGTGTACAATACAATGTAAGGCAAACACTGTCCACATTTTGCAGTAACACCTGAAATGACATTTAGCATCACATACAAAGCTGCTCATTGCCAGACTTCTCACAAATGCTGAGGACTGCAACTGATCAACATAAGGGACTTAGACAGATACATAGGTAATTTATTCACAGGAAAGACATAAAACTGGATTCAAGCCGTTTGTCAAGTTGAAAAATTAAGTTTATAGATTTAATCATTATCTCTACACCCCAACAAGGAAATCATGCTTCAAACATGTTAAAATAACACCTTTGAAGGGACAGTGACAACGTATTCTGCCAATAGAAGCTATAGGTGTTATTCTTCAGCAAAGTAATTGCAGACTGAAAATGACATAATATGACACTGACATCCATCAGCATAATGAATAGTCAACAGTACAAAGGGGTGAGAGAGAAGGGATGAAGACAGCCACAGATATACAGACTCCTATGGAAAGGTGGTATCATGGGTCATTAATGCACATCTTTATGGTGTATTCTCAGTATTCATCAGTCATGTTCTATATTGGTTTGTGATGGCTTTGGGAATCAAGAATCTGTAGGGAAAGCAAAAACCTAATGAAGACATGAGTAGACTAAGGGTGATTTAATCATTTGTCTTTATGGTCATGGATGTGTTGGAAAATGCTTAACTGGATAAAAAGTAATATGTACCATGAAACATATCACAGAAGTTTAACATCACAGTAGGAAATAATGTGACATCCATTTTAAACTGAACCCTTGATGCTTTGGTCAAAAATTAATCTTCAGACAACTGATTTATGCCAACACTCCACAGAAGATGTTGTACTTGGCTACATCCAATAGTTAAGCAATTGCTACAGTGACTGTTGCCAGAGATTTCCTGCAGTCTGTATTTACTCTATATTCTTATACTGTAGCATGTTTAGGCACCTCTGCATAAGGATAAACAGACTACTGAGGGTGATGGTAACAACTGAACATATTGCCAAGGTCTGCACAACTGCTGAGGGAAGAAAAGTGAAGGCTTTCTTATGAGTAATTTCCAGCTATATGTCTTGTGTGCGATTCTGTTTTTTGACCAGATTAAACATGTGAAATGGGGTTGACAGGAAAGTGGTGAAATGGGGGGCAAGCAGAGAGAAAGATGCAGGGGACAGAATAGATGAATTTGCAGGAGGATAGTAGAAGACAACCATAGCTTTCCCCGTCTTCACAACATAAATGTAGAAGTGTAGATAGATTTTGTTGAATTTGGACTGACACTACACCAGTGGTAGATGACAACAACACATAGGTAAAGCTAAGAGCTATGAAAGGGTCATTATTTTTTGTGGGATAAGTGCCCATTTTTTTTACTTTTTTTCATTAAAAGAGAAAGGAATGTTGGGGAAGGCACTTAGGAATGTGAGTGTCAGGTAGGAAGGTAACGTGAGGAAACAGGTGCAGACATACAGGACAAATAAGACAGACCAGGATGGTGATGGATAGAAAAGGTTGGGGGATAACATGATTGGGCATAGGTAATGGATATTGGAGGCACACCCACATCAAACCTGAGAAAGGGTTGGCATAATGGTTAATGGCTATACCTCTCAGACACAAGGTGTAGAATTTTATTCTAACCCCTGGTTATTGGCTAAGCTTGTAATAGAATGCAGACTGACAGCTAGTATTCACCTATGAATCTATGAGAACAGTGGGAATCTATGAGTTCAGTATTGCTTGTGGTTGTAGTCAGAGCAATCTGTAATACTTGCAAGCCATTAGCAGCTAACAATTGTCACTGCTCCTCCCTATAGTCCTAAGTTGTGTGCATGCAATCGTGTAGCTGCTTACACCATTTAAGTTCTCTTTGAATTATGTGGTTACTGATTTTGATTAGTCTTTTCTTTTACAATACTTTATTTGCTAGAAGCTGAATATGGATTCCTTAAATAAGTATGCAATTAATGATTTGCTAATGCACAAATATCTTGTACAGTGTAATAAATGCTATACATATTTAAAGGTAACAGCTGATAACACTGGTGATCTGTGTTCTTTGTGTCAAAGGTAGGATGATTTGCTTACCATTCTTAGAAGTAAATCTCGACTTGATGATGATTGCACTTGTGCAATTGGCATGGCTTGGAGAACTGTTGTTGCATATATTAATGACTGGACTCATGTTCTCTTTGTTCTTTGCCTAACATTATTTATCTCACATTTAAGAAATGATGCATTTATTGTCTGTAAAGATCATTCAACCCCTATGAAACAAGACGGTGCCCCCTTACAACCTTGGGGAATTCTGGATGCAAGTATTCAGCAATCTGAGGATCAGGATTCTTTGAAAGAAAAAAAAAAAGAAAGGAAGAAGTCACAACAAATAACAAGGAAGGAAAAGAAACTGATTAATGTCTGTAAAGTAAAGACAATACATACAAAAAAAGATACTGCTTTGCTATATAACACACAAGTTACAGAAAATAATATTTTTCTATCAGAAAACCTTCAATCTACGGAAAAGGGAACCATTTTTCCAAAAGAGAAGATAGAAAAAAGAGACAAGGGGCAGTTGAAAAGGAAGAAATCAAAATTGAACATGGAAGGATTGAAGAACATTACTGTAAGAAAGACGAAGAGAGTGCCAGCTGGATGAGAATTTAATGCACAATAAAAACAGTGGGATTAATAAGACTAATGGTGATGAAGATCTATCCTTTGTAACAATTGATAGATCAGATATTACTGTATTAGAAGTTGAAGATTCTTCAGAGCTGGTCAGCAAAGATATTCTTGTAATTGGAGATTCGGTTATTAGAGGAACTGATACTTATATTTCCAGAGATGATAATGAACATCGAATATTGTTATGCTTGTCAGGAGCAAAAATAGAAGATGTGAGACAAGCCCTGGAGCACCTTATTATGAAGAAGTACGGATCTGTTTTTATTCATATTGGTACAAATGATCTCTTCCGCAAGGACTCTCTGACTGTTAGTAGGGAACTAATAGCCCTCTTAGATAGTATAACTTGTACTGGTGTTAGGATCTATTTTTCAGAAATTACCTATAGAAAGTACAGTCAGGACACCATGAATGACAAGATTTTTGGGGTAAATAGCTACATGGAAAAATGTCCTGTTTTTAAAAATGGAAATGTGTAAAACATCCAAGCCTAGTCATGGGCACATGCATGTTTGGACAGGTTGGCGTGCATTTGTCAAGATGAGGGAAGAGAATTTTTGCAGCAGATATTTTGCATTATTTCACAAACACTAGGCAGGATTTTTGTCAGTTTGAAAATTTAACAGTTCACAGACAGCAACATTTGATGTTTCTCTGATGATTTTTAATGCTAGGAGCATTGATAATAAAGTTTTTATTGGAAAAATTGCTATGTTCCCACATGATTGATGTTATTATTGTCTGTGAAACATGGTTAAAGAATAATGACTGGAAACCAGTTCTGTCAAGGTATAAATCTTTTTACTGTTAGACATTGAAACAAAAATCAGGTGGAGGTGTTATGATAGGGATTAAAGATAGTTATGAGACCTGTGGTTATTACATGTTCATTAACAGCAATACTATAGACTGTGTAACTGTGACAATAAAGACAACCCTGGAACATGTAACAATTGCTGGAGTGTATAGACCACCAAAGTCAAGTGCAGATTACCTAGGAGAATCCACACATTTCTTGCATGAAACACAGTAAGGAAGAATAATATTAGCTGGGGACTTAAATTTACCAGACACAGACTAGAATAATATTGATTCAACGACATTAGTAAGGAAATTATTCACAACATATATTCAGGAACATCAGTTGTTTCAAATTGAAAAAAAAAAACTACCAGGGGACAGAAGATACTAGACATTGTTTGTGTTCCTATAGAAATGACTGTTAGTTCAAGTCAGGTTTTACCACTGTTGATGTGCAGTGATCATGGGCTTATAAAGGTTAACTTGTTACTAGATAATTCTGCCAAACTGAATCTAAACCAATACACAGAAGGTTAATTACAGATTATATCAAAACAGTCACTATGTAAAACTAACTGGAGTGAGGTACTCAGTGAAAAAACTGCAGATGGAATGTGAAAAGTTTTGAAAGAGAAATTGAATGCAAAAAAAAATGTTTAACATCAGGATCTAGGCATACAATGTCAGGGGGATATATTTCAATAAAAACAAGATACCTGATTAACGTGAGAGACAAAACATAAAAGAAATGGGAGAGTTTGAATTATAACTTTGAAAACTGAAATAAACAAGCTGGACGAACAGATTAAGTATAGTGTGAGATAAGATTAAGAAAAAAATTGGAGAAAATTTATATTAAGATATTTATCATAATAGGAAACCTTTTCATAGATACATAAGATGTGGAAGGAGTAAAGACACAAATTGATAAACTCTGTGCAGATTCTAAAATTTATTCTCAGACACAGATTATAGATATATTTACAAAATCTTACGCAAAAGAGTTTGGGTCCACAAAAGGGGTGATAAGTTGTCCTAGTGACATCCAGATAACCTCAGATACTGGAATCAAATTATATTATATTAAAAAGAACTGTGCAAACTGGATCCAAACAAAGCACAGGGAGGAGATGCAATTAGTAACAATGACCTGAGAAGCACTTCAGCAAGAACTTATGGTACCATTATATCTATTATTCAATAGGTCATATAAATATGGGGAGATTCCTTAAGATTGGAGACATGCACTTATTAAACCTGTCTTTAAGGGAAAGGGGAGTAGGACAAACCCAGAATCATATAGAACCTTAAGTCTACTTTCATGTTGTGGAAAAGTAATGGAAAAGGTAATATTGGATAAGTAATTGTCAGAAATGGATAGGTTGAAACTTGAAACCATATATCATCATGCATATTTTGAAAATAGATCTATTACCACCTGCAACATGATGTTCTATAACAATATAATAACATGAATGAAAAATTGTGCTGTGATGTAATTTATATAGATTTAACTTCAGCATTTGACAGGTTCATATACAAAACACAGATCAGTAAATTAGAACATCTAGGTATTGATGTACTCTTGATAGTTGCATGGCTTACAAACAGGACATGGTAAGTGTCATACAACAACTGGACAAGTGAAAATTTTGGTTACAGTCAGGGTATCCCACAGGGCTCTGTCCTAGGCCCTTAATTGTTTAGAATTTATCTTTCAGACCTAACTTTTTTCATATGAGGTGTTCTACAGTCTATATGCAGATGATCTGAAATTGGATAAACTGATTACACGTGTTACAGATAAGGCTGCCTGCAAAATAACTTAACTAAATTGCCGACTCGGGCACAGGAGAACAATATGCTGATAAATGCATCAAATACTAAGCATATGAGATTTGGAAGACATAAATTGAAAGATGAATATTTAATACAGCACACAGTGGTTGAAACTGTGGCTTCATTTAAGGACCTGGGTATATGGTTAGATCCAGCTATGAGTTTTTCTAATCATATCAGCCAATTGGTTAATGATAGTTATAGAACTATTTGTTATATCAAAGGATTTATAAAGTTTAGGAAATCAGAAGTGATGAAGTCATTGTTTGTTAGTTGCATTAGACCCAAATGAGCATGGAATAACAATATGGAAAGCTTATAAGAAAACAAGCATGGGTAAATTGGGAAGAGTACAGCAGAAATATACCGAGGACATCCATGGATGTGAGCATTTATTATGAAAGAATAAAATATCTGAACTTGTACAGTGTATCTTATAAATAGCTAAGAGGATATTTTATTTAGGTATATAGGGCATTTAGAGACAACTACCTCTGGGAATGTTTGGGGTTATGAAAAAGTATTAGAGAAGCATCAGACAACCTATGTAGAAGATTTCATAGGAATGAGAAGTGTATTAATTATTTCTCTGACAGAGTAACTGATGCATGGAACACACTACCAAATTACATTAAAGCAAGTACTAGTTTAGATATTTTTAAGAGCAACCTGAACACTTATTATGGTTACAAATGTTTTGGTATATTGGCAAGTTAGAAGGGGATTAATTGCCGTGCTTGAAATATTTGTATGTATGTGTGTATATATACTGGGCAGGATTCACGAAGCCTCCGTGTAAGAGTTATAACTCATACACGGAGGCTGCAGTTAAACGGAGTGATGTCAGCATGCTCTGCATATTAATGAGAGCATGCTGAATCACACTTAAGGCCAACAAGGTCCGTGTAAGACAGTAGGGGGCGTGTCCTTAGGCCGAGCCCTGTAAGCGGACACGCCCTCAGAAGAGGAAAAGTACCCAAAGTAAACACCCACGACAGAGTCCACGGAAATGTGAATAAACAGAACACAACACATGCCCCCACAGACTATGAACAGAAAACATATAAATAAACATGTTTTATATATTTTTTTAAATTGTAAAAATGTTTAACCGTGAGTGCGCTCGTTTGCATGGGCGTGCCCGTAGCGCAACTACAGTTAGCAGTCAGTGGGAAAGCATATAAGAACAAAATATGCAAAATAAGCCAGGAAGCAATAGCGTAGCGGTAGAAATGTTGGCTGAAGAGCAGCCATTCATGGTTCAAGCCCCCACAACACCAATTTTTTTTTTCAAAATAAGCAGGAAACAAGTCCCTGACAAATATGTACACATAAAACCACAATTTATGTAAAATGTAATGAAATAGCCCATTTATATTGAAGACATGAGAGGTAACAAAAGAATAAAAAATGCCAGATGTGCTCATAGCTGAGCTACAGTTTAACAGAGTGAGTGCATCTGCCCGTAGATGAGCAGTGGTTTAACTGGTGCAAAATGAGTGCCCGTAGCTGAGCAGTGGTCTAACATGCTAAATCTATGTGCCCCTAACTGAGCTGAGCGTAATATGCGTGCCGATAGCCAAATGAGGCTTAAACCAGCGTACCCCATTTGTGCGGAGCTGCACACCGCACAAACAAGCTAACCGACGGGCAACGTTGAGCAAGCCGTATCAAAAATGCTTTTACACAAACACACCCCTCAGCATGTCTAGACAGTCATGAAAAATAAAAAGCAGTGGCCAGGTTCGAACCCAGGATACTATACACCATAGTCAAGGTACAGAACCACTAAGCCATGACAGCAGTACCTAGTAATGCAATAATAGCTAATATATAGGAATGAATACAAACTACAGCATGACAATGCAGGTTTACTGAAGTTGATACAATTCCAAAATGGCCAATCACAGATATGTGCAGGAAAAACAGACTATATAAGCCCCATAGGCGGGAATACACAACATAAACGATTGTAGAACTGACCTGCAGGCAGAATGACAGGAGTAGGAGAGGGTAATTGCTTCCGAGCACAGAGGTGGGGTGTTGAGGAGTCCAGGTACATGGTCTGGCTCCTAGTCCATAATCATGAGGCCCAACTCATGCAGGGCCAGGTCCTCTGGGGAACATACAGGGCCGAGGCGTGGGACCGGTTGGCTCATGATCTCACCAGTGCCACAGGGATTCCAAGGAGTGGTGAGCAGGTCCGTCACCACCATGCAGATCTGAAGAGACGCAAGCAGGACCAACTGAACCTTTGGATCCAGGAGGCCCGGCAAACACCCAACGCCCCACTACTGAGTAAGTAACATTTAATTATGTATGTAAGAAATTAAACTAGCTGATATTATGGAGATGTGTATTCCAATATTACTTCATTTATATTACAGCTGCAGGTGTCCGTTCTGCGAACCGCAGAGCCTATGGCGATAGGCTGGTGCGGTTGCACCACCAGGCAGGTCAGTAATCCACTACCAGTAACTGTAAAGAAATATAAAAGTATGACAGTCAGCAAAAGAGTGCAGTGTAGTCAGTAAGGAATAAAATCTGCAAGTAACAGTGTGAAAGTGTCTGCAAGTCTTGCTTGATTACAAAAGTGTGTTTCAGCCTGTAAGTTAAACCGAAAAATGAAACTGTCTGACATATATTCTGAAATAAAAATGCCCTACCTGTAAGAAAATAGTATACAACCTGCAGCAGGCTGAGAAGTATAGCTGCAGAAGATGATGAAATCACATGTGTGAAATATATCCCTGTGGAAATACTGAAACATGACAGAAGAGAGACTGCTGGAAAGGATTGTAATAACTACAGGTAAAACATGTCAATAAAGCCTAGAAGTAAGTACCATCCTGAATAGTAAAATGAAAGCAAGTGAGAGTGTGAGAAAGTGTCATGAATCCAGCAATACAGTAGTAATAACCCCTGAATAAAGTATACTGCAGTCAAGACAGAATGAAATGCATGTGAGATTCAAAACCAAACAGCGAAATCTGTTCAAAGTGTTGCTGCATGTGGAATGTGTATCCCAAAATCTGGATATGTTGCTCTCAGTCTGAAATATGCAGATAGGATGATTGTCTGATATACCAAACATCCACACTTGTCTACAGCTATATAAAGCAAATCTAGCAAGATGATGTAGCTGAACAAAGCTAGATATGAATGTGTATGAAGAACACAAAAATGTATATTGATGTTGCAGTAACAGTCCTATCACCAAGTTGAAATAGTTATCATACAGGAAACTGTAGTTAGAACAGTAGTGTGTATATAACTGTAGCTATTAGAAATGTACAGCATATGTATTGTTATTCGAAGGTGTTAATATTACTTTCTTTACCCCACCTTATAACCACATATAACCCATTCCACGTGAAAATGGTATGTGCAATCACAATTAACACCCCTGGACGTTTGTCCTGTTGGGTCATATATATATCTGCATGTCCATTGATGCATCTGCCCTGTTCATACATCCGCACCTGATGGCCTGTTGCCATCAATTAAGCCTGCATGTTGTTGGACTGTGTATTTCTGTTCAAATTATGCATGTGTTATGCACGCTGTTCAATGGTGTGAATATCTGGGTGTTTGGTTAATGGGAATACTAATGCATGCTGTTACAAATAATTGTGAATGGTATTATATGTCACTAACCCAAACTGTCATGACATAATGCAAAACACAGGACGGGAGGGAATGCGGGTTCCAGCGGACCCACCTCTCCCACCTCAGCTAGCGAGTGCACCTGGCACTAGTGCCGAGTCCGGACCTTCCTCCGGTGGCCCTGTGCCACCTGCGGGTGGAAGCGCTGCAGGGGATGGGGCTTGCCCCCCCTCTGCAAGTGTGGCCGGAGGAGAACCACCACTCACCCTCCGTAGCATCCGGACTGTGGTGCGTAGGGAGATTTGGGACTCTGTTCTTGAGCCCCTATGCCAGCTCAAGGCATGGGTGGTGCAACTAATGGGCATGCCTGTTGCCCCGCCTACACAGCCCCCAGCACAGCCCCGTCCTGGGCAGTGAAGGAACAGTGGCAACTGCCTATTGGTGGGGATATCAGTTCCACTACTGCCATCTGTGGGCTCATGGGCTCTGGATATCCAAACCTCCATCCCCGTCAATTGTGTAACCCACCACATGTGTCATACACTGCCCCTGTATGCGTCTTGTTTGTCTTGTCTGTTTACCTACCCAACCTACCTCCCCAGCTGTACCGACTTCCTTCACCTGACATACCACTCTCACCTGAAAAAAAAAAAAAAAAGGGCACTCTGTACCCACAAAAAAATTACGCCCCATACATAGCTGCCCATTCCGCACACATGTCTGCTGGACATGGAACCTATCAATTACAATTGGCTGTACAACAAGTATTATTGTTGTCCTGACACCTCTCTCAGGGGTGGAAGGTTTCAAATGTCACACCAAATTACATACATATGCACAGCTGTTGCTGATGAAGAAATGGGCAGCTATGGGCCTTACCTACATCCCTCCTGCACATCCCAAGCTTGTTTCCCTACTGTCTTACCCTCTTTGTGACCCCTTTTTCACCACTTTCCTGTCTCCCCATTTTTTTCTTTCAAAGAAAATAGCGCGGGTGTGCGCTAGAGTAAGCACCATTAAGCGGTTGTAAGAGGGTGTGAGCTTGTGTGCGTGGAGCTAAACACCAGTGCGCATGCGTGAGCTCCGCACAAACCAGCGCTAACCCGGTTACAACTGCTTAAAAGTGCCTTAGTCACTTTGATTGACAGGTCCTGTACTCAGTTCAAAAGCAAAATAAATTCCCACTGTCAGTCCCGAACCTAGGACCTTGGAAACACTAGTCTGCACGACCTACCACTAAGCCATGACTCTTATACAAAGGTGTTGTGCTAAAATAAAGGGAGTATGACATCCTGTTTTCCCGCACCAGTCAGAATCAGCAGGAGAGGGCCGCACTGTGGCAAGACCTTGTCCGTAGGGTAAATGATATTGGCATGCATAACAGGACATATGAGCAGGTACGACATCACTGCAGTGATTTAATCTGAAGTGTCCGGCAGCGTGCATCAGATATCCACAGGCAACAGGTCGCCACAGGAGGTGGGGTGGCCACACATCCCCCCTCACCAGACTGGAGGGGCTACTCCTAAGTGTTGTGGCTCCAGCCCCGGAACACCAACAGCAGTACACCTGCATTATGATGGAGGCTGGTTCCACACAGCAGCACGACATGGAGCGTGCAGGTAATATGCCATATGTACACCTGACTGTTCTGTACACTGTATCATATGCAATATCAATGGCACAGTTGTGCCCACTGACATTAATCTCATCATTTCTGCAGGTCCCTTCAGGGTTACAGCAAGACAGGCCATCCATGCTGGTGAGTGTGTTTAACATAAGCTATAATAGTCCTGATAATGCTAGTAACAGTAGTGTAACTCAGTAGTGCTCTGTGTGTATACTGCGGGGTGTGCATGTGTGCATGTGTGAAGGTGTGCCTGTGCCCATGTGTGCATGTGTGCCTGTGTCCACATGTGCATGTGGTGTGCATGTGTGCCTGTGTCCACGTGTGCATGTGTGCATGTGTGCATGTGTGCCTGTGTCTACGTGTGCATGTGTGCATGTGTACACATGACCACGTGTGCATGTTTGCATGTGTGCATGTGCCCATGTGTGCATGTAACCACGTGTGCATGCGTGCATGTGTCCACGTGTGCATGTGTCCACGTGTGCATGCCTGCATGTGTGCATGTGTGCATGTGTGTCTGTGTGCATGTGTGCATGTGTGCATGTGTGCCTGTGTGCATGTGTCCATGTGTGCATGTGTGTATAAGTGCATCACTGGTAACAATGTCTGGAGACTGTAGACTGTGTTTCCTGTCTTCATCCCACAGGTTCTGGGGCTGCTCTGGTGACCTGCAGCAGGGAACCTGAATCCTGTGCCATGGCTACTGGTAATGATGATATTTGTGTAATGGTACAGGAAGGTGTGTCAGGGTCTGCCATTGGTCAGCCAATTGACAGTACACAGCTGTCAACCCCATCATTGCGCACAGTCATCCTGCCTGTACATCCTTTGTCACCATTGTCCATAGGTGATGGACAGGATACAGTGGGCATAGACCAGGGTAATGTGGTACCTGTGCCACATGCGTCCCCACACAGCAGCCATGGGCAGGGTCCTCCGATGGTACCACACAGACAGTTGCCCATGGGTTCTCGTGGGAGCATCCGTGGGCGTACTGCCTCTGGCCGACGTGCCCAAAGAGGTCTGTCAACCTCAGCTATGTTTCGGACTGTCATGCAGGCACAGTCACGTATGGAAAGGTACACCAGACAGGGTCTGAGGGAGCTGAGAGCATGTCGCACAGCCATGACAGACAGTATGCGTGACATTGAGGATGCTATCCGTAACTTCACCGATGTCATAGACAGATGTTGTGGGGACATATTACAGCAGTTCCACAACCAGATGTCCATGAGCCAGGGCAATGGTGGGTGTTTGTGGCGTCGACGTGCCCGTATGTTGGCAGCAGCAGCAGCTGGCAGTCGGCGCAGATGACAACAGGCTCGTGCATGCCCCCATAGTGCCAGCAGCAGCCCCAGCAATGCTGGGTCTGTGCTATCATCAGAATGCCCCAGGAGACCACGTGCACGTGGCTCTGGACAGTCCCAACAGGGACTTGTGTCCAGTCAACACACTCCCTCTTCTGATGACAGTACCCAGTCTGGCTTTGTACTGGATATGGTCCATAGCACCCCTGCCAGGCACAGGTACCATGTCCGTGCACACAGACACTGATCTGTATGGCTGCCAGGTGCAGTCTGTGGCTGTCCACAAACCCCTGTATATGGCAGCCATGAGGTGGAACTGTGTGCGTGCATACACACATGCGAAATGTTATCACCTAGGGCAACCACATACACGCACACACTGCACCAACACTGCCCCACCCTGTACTGCTGCCCCTCACCAACACACATACACACACATGTCAATTGGTGGTATCAGTGGCTGACTCAGGCATACCTAATCCACACCCTGTGCATATGATGACACTGTGCCACCTCCTGCAATCTTCACCATCATTGCGGGAACAGGTAAACACGTTGCTGATGCACAGGGTGACTACATAGAAGTGTATTAGTAGTATCATGTTGGTAACAGTACAGTGTGCTGCTATGACTGTGTGTTTATCCCAGCATGCCTGTTGCAGTAACTGTATGAATGTCCTGAATTGTTATCTGCACCCATAGTACATACCAAAGTATAACAGCTGCACATAATTGCATACCAGTGGTAAGGTTGTCAACAGATAGCCGCATACATGGGTAGCACAGGGGGAAAGCTAACGCAAGTAGTGATATGCAATGGTGGACATGTACAGTAATGGTGTCAAGTTGCCCACAACAACTATGCCATGTGGATGTTTGCGCATGTAGATATGTGTGCAGTACCAATGTAATCCAAATCACAAATAGGTATGACATAATATCGGTTCTACCATGGGCATCTGTGCTGCGTTTTCCTGGGTACATGTTGATAGTGCCTACATATTTGCATTGTTACTTACTGTTATTGTTACCCCTTCTTTGTTGTATAATGCACTACTTCCAGCCCTGTTTACTGTAGCTTTGTTTGCATGCATGTTCGCTTGGGGTCCCCTGGAACACTGCTTACACCTGCAATGCAGAGTTACAGTGCTTCTGTAGACTTCTAGTGACATCTACATAGCGTACGATACGTATGTCAATTTTATACATGACAGGACGTCACTGTCTGTCCTGTACGCATGTACGTTGCCTGTGACACATTGCACACGTCTTACCTGGCATTTACCCACGTGTGCAGTCATATATGTCAGTGCTATGAAACAGTAGCGGTACACCCACACATACACACCTTCAGTATGTTGTTCCCCATTGGCCCTATGTGTTGGTACTCACCATGGCAATCACACTACTAGGGTAGCATGTGCAAAGGTAACCTGTGAATCACCTCTATGGTCCAGTTGTGGTTTATGTGAGTCATGTGTCATTGTCACAGCTGCCACATGTATGCAGTCAGCCATCACCCTTGGTCAGGAATGTACAACACATGTGTGGGATGCCACGACACAGCCAATCTGGGGACTGGTCTCTCTGAACCCAGTAATGCCATACCCTGTCAGGTGGCATGTCATATATACTACGTCCTGGACAAACATCAACCCCAATCCCTGATGCTACTATTGATAATACCCCTGAAGATGTTCCTGATAGTTTTGACCAGTTCTTTATTGAGACATTTCAGGCCCTAGCTAACCATCTACCTCCTAGCTCCCCTGGTCCTGAAAGTAGCACCCCTAGAAAACTACTTGCGTCCAGCTGCCAACCAGTCGCCACTTCACTTCTCCGTACCTTGATTGTAACAGTGAAACCCACTACACTTTCTGCTGATCAACTCCCTGCTGAGTACCTATCAAAACCAGATGATGCTATTGCTTACCCCGTCTCAAAGGTAATCAAAGGAACCATGTTAGAATCTAACTTTCCCGCCATCTGGAAAATGTCATATGTAATCCCACTTCACAAAGGAGGCAGCTCTACTGAAGTCTCCAGTTATAGGCCAATAGCTATACTCTCTCCACTTGCAAAGATTATGGAAATTTTCATCATAGACAAGTCATGCACCACCTAATCCAAACTCGCATTATGGCAGACACTCAGCATGGCTTACGTCCTCATCACAGCACTACGTCAGGCCTCCTAGCCTTTACTAACACCATAAGCCATACTTGCAAAAATAATTATATATCTGCAGCCCTCTTTTTGGATATTTCAAAGGCATACGATATGGTTGATCACCAACTTGTACTCCACACCCTGCAAAGACTGATTAGATACTGGAGCCTTCCAATGGTTTCAATCCTACCTGCATGGCCAACAGCAGGCTGGCCTCTGGCAGAACAGATCCTCTAACCTTCTATCTAACACCCTCAGAGTACCACAAGGCTCTATACTAGGGCCCTTGCTGTTCTCCATCTTCATTAATGACCTTTATACTGTCATCCCAAAAGTCAGCTGTAGCCAATATGCTGAATACTCTACTCTGATCTGCTCAGCCACATCTCCAGTAGAGTTATGGTCAGCTACCCAGACCACCTTTAATACAATAGCAAACTGGCTTTCTGAACATCGTCTGATCCTAAATCCCAATCAAACTAAACTGCTGTTATTTCACCAACATGTAGGTCTACCACTTTCACCGTTACCATAACATCAACTGCTGGCACAATAATCTCCCCTGACCCATCTCCGAAACTATTAGGTGTCATCATAGACAATAATCTCAAATGTGACATACATGTTAACCAGATTATCAAAGCCATCAATAGAAAACTAGGGTCACTTTACAGAATTAAAGCCTTCCTAGCCCCTCCAGCTAAAGGTGCCATAGCTCGCTCACACCTTGTTTCAACCCTTCTGTATGCATCCCTCTACTCGAATATGAACAAGACTGTCCTTAACAAACACTCAATTTGCTACAACCACATTGCCAGGTTTGCCACTGGGCTGTCTTTTAGGACACATCATTGCATCAATCTAAATCAGCTTGGTTGGCTTGCAATACCCAGCCTAATACAGTATAACCAACTGATTATGGCCTATAAAATTCTCTATAATCCAGACAATACTCCTGCATTTCAAATATTATCACCCCCTATAACAATTCTAGACCGCTTTGATCCTCTAACAAAGTACTACTTCAGACTAGCAAGTTTAATAATACAGCCGGTGATTCTCTCTTTGGAAACCCTGTAAGTAGATCCTGGAACTCACTTCCAGCTGATATTACCCTACTGTCCACCTTAGGTCTATTTAACAGTAGACTCAAACAACATTTGTCACTTAACTGGCTATGTCAATGTATCAAGCCTGGCTAACTCGAATGTGAAAAATCTGTGAACCACTTTACTGTGTAATTTTAATTTAATCCTGACTTGTGCTCAGGTCTAACATTAACCTGTGGAACATGTTTGACTTGCTTACTTATGTAATCTCTGTAAATAATCTGTTTGTAATATGTAATGCTAATATTATGTAATGCTGTATCTGCTACCCTCATAGCTTGTCTCCACGGGCCTCCCCTGGAAATGGACATGCATCCAGTCGGGCTATCCCAGTCAACAAATGTAGGATAAATAAATAAATCAATACAATATATTACAGTGATGAAAATACCAGTCAGACATTGACACACACTGACAGCATGCTGAACACACTGGGGCATATGTGGGGACTCAGAATAGCAGCCTGCCTGGGCATCACACACCTCCGCAGCTGGCACACAGGCATATGTAACGTCGGAACAGAGCACATGCCACACATGGCATGCACATCCCCTGTGCCACACACTCACAGCCTGTAGGGCTACACAAAACACCTGCTACAGACGTGTCAGGTACCTGTCTTGTGTGCTGCACTGGGGTCCCGCTCAACAGGCTGTATCTGGTGAAGGTCACAGTGATATGACTCAGGGGCACTATGGTCCACCACAGCACACATGCATACAGGTCAGTCAGAGGCATGGACAGATATGATTCACTCATTGACCATGCCAGTGTGGCTGCCTGAGACATACCTCCCTGGACTACATGATAGGGAACATAGAATGGATCTCTCAGCATGTGGCACAGGCCAGTATGAGCCTGATGTTGGTTGCCAACATACCCTCACCAGGTATTCTACCACTATATGTGGGAAGGGTGTTGTATGTCTACATTATGCTCAGTCTCCACTGTCATTCATAGGGTATCCACTGGCTGTCAACGTGTGCTTACATGCTAAGGAACCCACAATGTAGTGCACGGTCATCTTGCACGTGACACCCATGGCCCGATGTATAATGGCAAAGCTCCTTGGTACACACATACTGCCTTATGCTGCAGGACATGGTTTACATAGCGACCTCCGTGGGTATCACACAGGTTAGGACACTAACAGTGCTGCTACACAACAACAGCAGTGTACACCAGAAGATGCATGCACCAGACACTGCCCTCAGCACGGAGAACTGCAATGTCTGTGCAGTACCAGATTCATGATTCATGGCTCACAGGTGTTACCCATCACTGACAGGTTATGCCCCATACCATGCCTGTCGTCCCCTACACATGTAACACACATGGATAGGGGGGTGGTATCACAAGGTAACACAGATACACACACCTCCAGGTTGTTGGCACAGCACAAACCATCAGGGCCTACTCATGTGAAGCTGACAGTGTGTCAGACTGCCATCTGGTTCATAGCCTGGCACACACAACCCTCACATACACAGGAAGACCACCTATCCTCCATAACAACACCGGCAATATGACAGTCTCAAGAACTGTGTTTATAAGGCCATACTGCATCCAGCCAAACATTGTGTGTGAGCATTACTGTAGCTACAACACACTAGTTAAAGAGTTCACAGCATGCGGTCACCGAATTGCAGTGGAATGACATGTTACCACTACCACAACAGGTGGGAACATGCAGCACCTGTACATCGACTACATGTACACTATATGGCCCAGACCAGATGTGCATCCCCTGCTGTAGGTCTTTCACCATAGACACCCACACTGTATAGGGACATACCACGCATGGACCCTGCACAGTAAGACACAGTCATATTGGTATACATTGCAAATACCATTTATCCACATGAAGCATGTGTCAGACATGGTAACTACTGCAGGTCACAGGTATTTATGTGTATGTGTCACACACATACATCATGTGTGCAATGCCATTGCTGGTTTAGGCAATGGCATGCATTGTTATGTACAAACACCCACACAAGGTCATACTGTGTGACACAACCACACGTGACAGTTGTGGGTTACCAAAACATACCTATCTGTACTCTGACAATGGTAATAGACACAGTAGCAGAGCACACTATTGGCATTACTAGCCAACTAGCCCTGTTTGGCTGCGCTGATAGTGTGGTGGCATCCCCTGTGTTTACTGGGGGAGTATGCAGCATCTGGTGTATTGTAGTATTTGCCAAATGAATCTGTGTGCTCACACTTGCATTTACACACACCCTACTACTCCCACACACATGCACACTTGCCATTTGCAGGATTCATTCCCCTACCCAACTAAGTCATGACACGTGAGAGAGACGCATTAGCAAAGCGCACTATTCGGTTTACTAGATAGTTCCTCTTCTCTGGCTATACTTATAGGGTGCTGACAACATCAGTATTTTGAAAGGGTAATGTGCATCAGCTAGTGTGATCTCCTGATTGCCAAAACTAACATGTTTTTCATACGGAAATGCACACACACGAACCCCCCCCCCCCACATCCAAACACACACACATGCCATTTACAGGTTTCAAACTCCTACCTATCTACATTACAATACTCAGGAGAAACGCATTAGCAGAGTGCGCTTTTCACATTACTGGGAGGCTTTTTTTCTCCTGCTGTACTTATAGGGTGCTGACATCATCTGTGTTTAGAAAGGGGAGTGTGCATCCTGTAGTGTGTTCTCCCAGTTGCCAAAAGGGGGATTTCCCTTCACACAAATATAGCAACCCCCCTCATCCAAACACACACACTTGCAGGATTCAAACCACTACTTAACTATGTTATGATACTTGAGATGGACGCATTAGCAGAGTGCACTATTCCCATTACTGGGAGGGTTCTTTTCTCCTGCTGAACTTACAGGGTGCTGACATCATCTGTGCTTAGAAAGGGGAGTGTGCATCCTGTAGTGTGTTCTCCCAGTTGCCGAAAGGGACATTTCCCTCATACATATTTGCACACACACAGTAATCCCCCTCATCCAAACACACACACTTGCCATTTGCAGGATTCAAACCACTATCTAACTAGGTTATGAAACTTGAGAGGGACACATTAGCAGAGCATGCTATTTGCATTACTCGGAGGCGTCCCTTCTCCTGCTGTACTTATAGGGTGCTGACATCATCTGTGTTTAGAAAGGGGAGTGTGCATCCTGTAGTGTGTTCTCCCAGTTGCCAAAAGGGACATTTTTCTCACACATATTTGCACACACACAGTAATCCCCCCCATCCAAACAGACACACTTGCCATTTGTAGGATTCAAACCACTACCTAACTATGTTGTGACATTTGAGACGGACGCATTAGTAGAGCATGCTATTCACATCAATGGGAGGCTTCCCTTCTCCTGCTGTACTTATAGGGTGCTGACATCATCTGTGTTTAGAAAGGGGAGTGTGCATCCTGTAGTGTGTTCTCCCAGTTGCCAAAAGGGACATTTCCCTCACACATATTTGCACACAAACAGTAACCCCCCCTCATCCAAACACACACACTTGCCATTTGCAATGGATTCAAACCACTACCTACCTATCCTATGACACTCGAGACGGACACATTAGCAGAGCGCGCTATTTGCATTACTGGGAGGTTTCCCTTCTCCTGCTGTACTTATAGGGTGCTGACATCATCTGTGTTTAGAAAGGGGAGTGTGCATCCTGTAGTGTGTTCTCCCACTTGCCAAAAGAGACACTTCCCTCACACATACACAGTAACCCCCCTCATTCAAACACACACACTTGCTATTTGCAGGATTCAAACCACTACCGAACAATGTTATGACACTCGAGACAGACACATTAGCAGAGCACCCTATTCGCATTACCGGGAGGCTCCCCTTCTCCTGCTGTACTTATAGGGTGCTGACATCATCTGTGTTTAGAAAGGGGAGTGTGCATCCTGTAGTGTGTTCTCCCAGTTGCCAAAAGGGACATTTCCCTCACACATTAACCCCCCTCCTCCAAACGCACACACTTGCCATTTGCAGGATTCAAACCACTACTTAACTATGTTATGACACTCAAGACGGATGCATTAGCAGAGCGCACTATTCGCATTACTGGAAGGTTTTCTTTCTCCTGCTCTACTTATAGGGTGCTGACATCATCAGTGTTTAGTAAGGGGAATGTGCATCCTGTAGTGTGTTTTCCCAGTTGCCAAAAGGGACATTTTCCTCTCACAGCCTTTCACACACACAAACCCCACTCACCCACACACACACTAAGCATTTGCAGGATTCGAACCCCTATCTAACTATATTATGACACTTGAGGGAGACACATTAGCAGAGCGCACTATCCGAATTACCGGGCAACTGTTTTGCACCTGTAGTATTTCTAGGGTGCTGATATCTTTATTTCCACAGAGGTATGTAGATGTAGTACTACCTGTCAGGTGGGGGATAGCATATATATGCATTTGCAGCCACCTATGTCAGGGTCAGATATGTACATCACACTGGCAGGTTATGTTCTATACCATGCTTTGGGACCACAGGACCTGTAACACACAACACAACCAGTCCAGAACACCACACCCACATCCAGGACACACACTTAGCTTCCCTGGGAACAGTGCCAGGATATGCAGGTATTCACATACACCATTCCAGTTGTTAACATCAGGTACAGGCATATTGTGTGTGAGAACTACTCAGGCCTCTACCACTTTACCCTACAGCCACTACAATTTGTGGGTCCATGTGCTATGGCAGAACCACACACCACAGCCACATGGGTGAATACATATTGCACCTGTCCATCTGCAACGTGGGTACTCACTGTTCCACACCAGAGGTAGACCACCATTGTTGATATCTGACCATGACCACCTTTGCTGTGTGGACCACATAGCCCTCATCAATGACCTTAATGACTACTTCAAATGGGTCAGACATGTTTAGGGGCCGGTTCTGCAGTTACAACAGCCACAGTGTGTAGGGTCCAGTATCAGTAGGTCCACATTAGCCTTCTGTCTGCGGTACATACTGATCCTTTCCATAGCTGTGCAGAATAAGCTTGTCAGGATCCTGGGGTGGTAGTTTGGAGTATCCATTCAGGCAACACCTTTGTTGTGATGGACAACTGTTGTTGTACACTGCTCTTTGGGTACATATCCTGTGGTAAGGCTGACATTGGCCAGTAGTGTGATTTTGCATTCCATTACTCTTGGGGTCCATGTTGGCCTCAGCACAGGACACCATCACATACCTTTGCTGCTGTGTGTTCTGCTTTGCAGATGATGGCTGTTACCTCAGCATCTGCAATGTCGGGGGACCATCTGCTGGGATAGGTATTTTGCACTCAGGGGGGGGGGGGTGTTTGCACTGCACCTGACAGGTTGTATGTTAGCAATATGTGTGTGTGTTTGGTATGTTGTTTGTAATATCTGTGTGATTCGGAGCATATCTGTGGATGCCCAACATGGTTCCTACCATCAGTTGGGTAAGCCTTGTGATTATCCTTAGTGTCCTGTATGTGTTGTATCTTCATAGGTTCATGGGTTCATAGTAGGCTAGACACCCTAGGCCATTAGTAAGCCTAGCTAGAGTGTGTGTGTCTTTCACCACCCCTTGCTATGTTCAATTATGGCCATTTATGAGGTTCTTCACTGTGCCTCTGTCTGGTCGTGACACAGTGGGGACCCCCAGTATACATGTACGGTCATCCATCCACTTGGCAATATTCCTGTTGAGGGGTGTCAGTGAAGGGCTCTGCCTACCATGGATTGGGATCCTGTTTCTGGGTGTGGGGAGCCTATGGGTTATGTATCTGTCCCTCCAGCACATCTTATTTCATTATGTGTTGAGGTTGACATCTGTGACTCTCACAGCTCCAATGGCTTTGATTTCCTGTGATGTAGCATGTCCATTACTCCTGTGTTGGACATGGCCTTGTACAACAGACCTACAATGCCTCTGTGTAGGCAGTGTGTGACTGCAGTCAGCTGGGGTGTCTACAGCCAGGCAGCATATGACATATATTTCACACCCTTTATCCTGTTGGTGGGGTAACTATGAGGTCTTCTGAACCGCTGCAGGTGTCAATGATGGTACATCCCATATGAGTCATTGTACTAGATTATGGGTCTGATAAGGGAACAGTACAGCGACACAGTGACCTCTGTTGATGTTGATGTGAATCCTTTCATGATACGGTGTCCAGTATCAACAGTCTTCATAGCCACATTGGCATTGTGGCTGTCACATGACAGATTAATGTCGACCTGTGTCCCTAGGTCCCTGATGACTCCTTGCATACATAATGGTTTGACACCTATGTGGTACTTTGTGTACCTTCTCTGGTATTTGGTGGGACATCCATACTGTCCAGTGTCTTCGGATGTCTGGGTGGGGTTCTTGTGTGTGAGAGTGTGGTCTGTCGCATGCTACAGACTGTACAGCAGTTTTGACTACAGTTATGTGCACATGGGTGGTGTCCGCTGCTTTGTGCATTGTCAGTTACCTGGCTATATGGGTGTCTGTGCTGCATATGGCTACTCCCCCTCCTTTGATGTCTTGGTGCAGGTGTTGGGGCCATAACACATGGTATGTGGTATAACCTGGTAGTGCTGGTGTGCTATCACTAGGCCTGCAGCAGGCTTCTGTCACTGGACAGGCATCAATGTTCTCCATAATGGGAAGTGCCTCAGGGACATGCATATTGCAGTTTACACATCTGGCATTGGTCAGCATTACCCTTATGTTTCCTACCACTTATGTTTTCTAGGGTGGTGGGTAGTCTTTTTGGCCTTGCCTACATACGGCTTTATGGAGGCGGCAAAGGCCTTATCCAGTATCCAGATGCACATGGGTAACAGCTGACAGCCACCCCTGTAACAGCAGCATGGCTTGTCATGCTTGACATCTCAAGCAGACACACATTACACCCTCTTGGACTGACAGCTGTAACTGTGCCAGCTGTTAAACATGAGCATTCTGTGTTTGTACTATGGCATCATTCTTGGTGAGGGTTGGATGCTGCACACAGCCAGTGTCATCCCGCCCTGGGGTGCATACTCGGAGGGACCATCCATGTCTCATTTGATGTTGACCAGGGAGGTACATCTCAGGTACTTCACACCAGCATGGACATTGAGTGCATCATATTTCTGCTTGTTTTGGGGTGACCTGCGTACTTGTGTTAAGTGGCATTTTGTGGCTACCTACAAGCAGCTTACTCTACCCTTTCCCTTCTTCAGTCTGGTGAGTGGGACAGCTGTGTGCCTGCCTATACAGACACTTATTACAACTGTATCAGGCATGTTGTTTCTCCTTCGGGCCTGTGACTGTTTGGCACACCAGCTTTGCACACTATTCGTTGCATGTGCTATGTTTGAAGGTTGTGGTTGCTTGTGATCTACTTTGGAGGCATCTGTTGGTGTGGTGTGTTTGTAATTAAGGCCTCCGGGAATATTTGTCTGTGTTTATGTGTTTGATTTACAGTTGTGGTAGGTCTATGTGGGACTGGGTTTGTGGTGTATGTGGTTACCTTCTCCTCCTGACTAGTGTCGACAGTACTGAGTTGTTGGAGCTCAACCTCTGCTTTGGATACATGGATGCATCTATCACATATGTTTGTATTTATTGGGGGGTGTTGTGGTTGTCTGTGTACTTGGTACTGGCGTCACATTGCCTCTGGATTCATAAATTATACTTGTTGTGGCTGGACTTAGTGGATTGTATATGTGGACATATGTTGTTGCCATACTACTGGTCAGTGATTACTTCCCTTTTTATGTTTGCTCTATCATGTGGTATCTTCCTCATTCTCTTGCATGGTTTGGTAATGGCTGGAGGCCAGCATGCCAGATGCCTGCGTGTATGGCATTGTGTGTTGTTGTTATTTGTGATTGCATACTCCAAGCATTCCTGGCTGTGTTCATGGAATGCCTGTATAACATGTTCTGTGGTGTGTCCCATATTCTGCACTTGCACAGGGCCTTTTGTGGATTCAACATCGGTTTTGAGGGATGAAACCTATACTTTACACATGTTTTTCACTGTGGTATTCTGGCCAGGGACTGGGGTCAGGGTGTGTATATCCAGTGTGCTTACTCTATGGTCTGGTCTTACCAGTGAGGGGTACACTTCTCATCTTGCCATCCAGTACACATGTTGCTGATTATCACATCCAGTATGCTTACCCCTCTTGTGGGAGTAGTACATTGTTCCTGGGCATTTTGGTTTATGGAATCTGGGTAATTTTCTCCTACTGTGTTGGTGCTAGTACAATGCTATGTCTGGGTATTTTCAGTCGAGCAATATAATGTGGTTTGGGGGGCTTGATATATTCATGTATTCCGACATAGGCCAGGTGCTGTTCCTGGTATTAGGACAGTGGTCTGCAGCAGGCTATATACTGCGAGGCAGTTTTAGCCATTGGTATTTGACCATGGATATTCCATGCTGCTTCTTGTTGTGGTACCAACATGGGGGTGTGGTTATCCTTGCCATTTCTTGCTAGTCACCCTCCTTTTGTAGCTTGTTCCATGTTTTGCAGCTGTACAGCACAGTATGAGGTGTGACCTGGTAGTGTTAGGGTGCTGATGTGAGCCTTGCCCCGTTCTCTATTACAGGACTGGTATCTACATTCTCCTTACTGTGTGCGTTTACACTGCACACATCTTGCTGTTTATACATCTGTCATGGGGTAGTATTACATCTAGGTTCCTATCCCTTGTAGAACCTATGAGGTTGGGTTTGTGTTTTGAGACTTACCTATTCAGGGCATGCTGTGGGTACTGACAGCCTTTGCCAGTATCCATGGGGCATGGCATGATAGGTGCATGCCACCCCTAGCAGGTGGTGCATCATGTCAAACTCTGCATATCTTCCCAGCCTGTAACACATTGGCTCCCCTTTGACTGACTGCATTACTTCAGCCAATTATTGTACTTGATCTTCTTGTCTTCATAGTGTGGCATCATGCTTCGTGAGGATGAGCTGTTAGGCAGGGTCTTCATGTTTGCATATACTAGATGGTGTTACATTGCTTAACACATGGCAATCATGCCTCAGGTGGTGCTACAGGGCTGCCTCTGTTGGATGCACATACTACACTCCCTGTACATGTTTGAGAGCAGGTTGTGTCATGTTAGGCATCCCTGTTACTATATGAGTGAGTCAGAGAGGGGTATCATTCCCAGGGTTCCTACTGAGCCAGTGTATGTGCTATGCGTTGCCTCTTTGCCAAGGCCAGGGCATACTGGGAACGCCTCCTTCTGCCTACTGGGGCAGGCTCAGGTTGTTCCTCCTCTGAGTCACGCTCTGCCTGTGATGGCCTTGGCAATGGTGGGGGGCTGTTTGGCCCGCCCTATGCTGGTCCTGCTGCAGCTGTTTTCGCAAGATCATATTATGTAGCATAGCACATACCATGACAATTTGGGTACATGTAGTTGGTGTGTACTGCAAGGCTCCACCAGATGTGTCCAGACACCGGAACCGTGACTTGAGCAGCCCAAACACATGCTCTGTCACATTATGTGTTTGTGCGTGTGCCTCATTATGGCGTTCCTGTTCAGGTGTGTGTGCGTTTCTGATGGGTGTCATCAGCCATGGCTCCAGTGCATAACCTGCATCCCCCACGAGGTGTCCGTGTGGGATGTCCCCATTGGCAAATGTCTGGTACAGCTGCGTCAAATGCCAGATGTGGGAATCATGATAACTCCCAGGGCAGCCAGCACACACATTCATTATTATGCCCTGGGCATCACACACAACCTGGCAGTTGATGGAGGGGAAGCCCTTGCGGTTAATGTAGGCCCTACCCCGCTCACCGGCTGGTGCTTTGATGCGTATGTGCGTGTAATCTATTGCACCCAGTACCTCAGGGTATTCCGCTATTTGCTGGAAGAGACGCATATTGCTAGCCAATACCTCACGGGCATTGGGGAAATATACATGATCACCGACATGTGCTGACATGGCATCCAGGAACTGGTGTAGTACCCTGGAGGCTGATGCCTGTGATATCCCCATCATATCGCCAGTTGGTCTCTGGAAGGTACCTGTTGCTAGTATTCTTAGGCCAACACATACCTTGGTTTCCACTGGGATGGGTTCCCCTCTGTTGGTTCTGTGTGTGAGGCGTGGCCTGCACAGCTCAACAATTTGCTGCAGGAGCTCTCTGTCCACTCTGTAGCACTCTACTATCTCCAGCTCATGTAACCTGTGGTAGGTGACCCTGGGCCTGTACACTCTTCTCCGTCTCCTCACTGTGGGTTGTCTGGCACCATCTGCATTGTCACCACCCTCAGCAAGTCGCCTATGTCTCATTATGACAGCTATGGCAGCCCCTAACATTTCTGCTCTGAGTGAAGCTTTTTCAGTTTTCACTTCTATTAGCTTACTCCTGTCTTGCAGTGTCTCTTAATGGAAACATCCTGCACTACTGTTTGCAGAGTTTTAAGTGCTGGGCTGGGCTACTATTCTGCCTGTGTAATTGCCTGCTTCTAATTGTTTTCACCTGCTATCTTCAGCAGTTATCCCTGCTAGCTTCCAATTAATTCTGTTGCTTCCTTTTTCCTCTCTGTTTCCTCAGTGGGGAGCAACTTGCATACTATCTGAAACACGCTCATAGTGGCTTACACACGCGCACATGTGCTTACACGGTTCAGAATCTACTTATTCGTATTTAAACGTGCGTACACCCGCGCAAACACTGTTGCACGTCTGCCAACAGCCTCCAACATACTCAGCCTGCCTTACACGCGCACACACCTGCGCAAACAGTGTTAAACATCTCCCAACACGCTCCCACATGCTCACACTGCCTTACACGTGCGCACACTGTCGTACTCGCGCTTCATGGTGCACACACGTCCACATGCACGGCCAGCAAGAAACTTTGGTGTAGGTAACAGTGTACACCTTCCATTTCTTGACTTTCCATGACTTATCTAGTGGCACACCTCTTTCCATGATCTGTGCCTGTCATCTGTCATGTTACACTGGCCTCCAATGAACTGCATTTCTTTCTACCATTCCCCCCTGTGATGTCACCTATCTTCTACTCTATTCCTCCCCCTTTTGTATCTCTTACACTACTCAGACTGTGCTCATTTGGTATGTGACTGTGAGATTCAGTATCCGAACCCTCATTTACATGAGATTGCCTACTAATGCTTAGTTACATGTCTTAGACTCAGCTTCCCCCCTTAGCAACCACTACATGGTGGCCATGTTGGTTTTAGTCTGCTGGTCCCTGTATTGTCATTCCATGTATTGCATGAAACCCACATTTGTGGGTTTATAACCTTCTTTTTTATGGTTTTATACAGCGCAGCCCATTTGCGCGGGGCTGCACTGGGTTTAAATATATTTTTAATATTTTTGCATCGGGTTATCTTGCCAATGGCCACATATTTGGCCATTGGCATGCTGCCTGAATCATATGCAACCTTTTTTTGGAGCTGACGTTGCTCCATTGTGGATTTTGCAGAAATGTACTCAGTTGTCAACTGAGTACATTTTTGCAGCTAAAACGTCTCCTACACGGACTGGTTTCTGCTTCGTGGATCGCTAATATACCTCATTTGCATACCTTTCAGATGCAAGTGAGGTATTTAGCATGTCCACGCCCAGTCTGTGTAAGAGACGTTTTAGCTGGTCTCTTACACGGAGTTTAGGGCTGTTCCTGGATCGCGAGGCTTGCATGGAGTTTTGCATGTCTCTTACACTCCGTGCAAGCCTTCGTGAATCCTGCCCACTATGTTTACATCCCCTGCAACACGTGATTTATTTTGGTATTCTGGAATGCTAATTATTTCACACCTCATTTGCATCTTCACAATGTTCAGAGGGCTGAATTTGCACTATAGAAAAGATAATGGTGTAGTTATGAAAATGGAAGGAGGGAAGATTACTTGCAAGAGATTGTTCTAAAAATTACTGCACTGTTTCATAACTTATGTTTGTCTACTGTATAAACTGCTTACATTTTCATATTTTTAATTTATTTAAATATGCAATAGAAAAAAGATTTTTGCAAAGTATGCAATTTTAAAAATTCAATGCTGATATGCTACACATATGTCAGTTCTTGCTGTGCTGTCCAAGTAACTATGGTTACTTTATGGCACTGTGTTATCATTTGCTATTGCATAACTGCCTCAGCCATGTGGGTGACTCACTGGATAGGAAGAATGACACACTTGATCGGGTAGTCTGTGGCCTACTGCATCCCTCACCCCCACCCTGTGTGAATGACGATGACTGTGCCTTAGGCTTTTTTTTTTTGCTTTGTTTATTTTGGTTTGACTTAGGGTTGCATATATGTCTGATGCATAGAGTGGATAGGTACGAGACTGCCAGCATAAGGATAGTTAAGCTTCTTACACATTTGATCGTATAGCACAGGTTTCATATTTACCTTGAGATTACTGCAGTTTTAAGTCATGTATTTTTGGGCTGTCTCTGTATGATGCTATCTGTACACAGAGATTACATGGGTAAGTTAATTTTTTGGACATTGGATGGCATCACTTTTAGTATTTGTATGTGCTTAGATTGTTATGTGTATTCCATTGCTGGTGAGTGTATGCGTGCTAACATTTTCCTCCTACTTCCTGAGTGTGTACTCTAACCTTTGAGTCTTAGTCAGGGCAAGGGAATATTGTGCATGCCTACATCTGCCTACTACCTCTGCAGCTGGGGGTTCACCCTAAGATCATTGTCTGTATCTGCTGAAGGTGCTGCCCCTGTCTGTGGTCCAAGAATGTGTGGTCCTGGCCCTTGCTGTCCCGGTTGCAGCTCTTTCTTCAAGATGATATTGTGCAACATGACACAAACTATGAAAATTTCTGCACAGGTGCCTGGATCATACTGTAGGACATACCCTGATGTGTCTAGACAGGGAAACTGTGACTTCAGTATGTCAAACACACACTCTATGATGTTTCTAGTTTAAGCATGGGCATGCTTGTATCCTTCTGTGACTGTGTGTGGATTTCTGATGGGTGTCATGTGCCAGGATTATAGTGCATAACCTGCATCACCCAAGAGAGGGCCTTGTGGAACATCACCCCTTGCAAACCTTGTGTACAGCTATGAAGTGTGTCATATGGGTGGGTCATGTCATAGTAACTGCCTGGATTGCCTGCAGATATTAAATATGATCCCTCTGGAATTTAGAGATAACCTAGTAGGTGATTAAGTAGAACCCCTTCCTGCTGATGTATGTCCTTTCCTGTTCACCAGGTGGGGCTTTTATTTCTATGTGAGTGCAGTCTATTTCCCCCAAGACTTCAGGGAACGGTGCTATGACATAGAATTACTGCATTTTTCTTGCTGTCTCCTCTGGTGTGTATGGACAATAAATGTATCCCTTGCTTATTGTGGAACAGGATTAAGATACTGGTGAAATATTCTGGAGGCTGAGGCCTGTGACACCCTTAATATATCCCATGTGTGTCTCTGGAATGTATCAGCAACTAATATCCTTACTGCTACATATACCTTAGTTTCCACTGGTATAGGTTCTCCTTAATTTCACCTAGGTATGAGGTGGGGGAAACAGAGGTTGCTGAGCTCCTATACTATTTCCTTATGAATCCTGTTTTGCTCTATTATTTCAATATCATGCAGTACATGATATGTTCAATGGGGTCTGAACACCCTTCTTCTCCTTGGACGAGGTTTATCAGAAGCATCAGCAGCATAGATTTAAGCCTGTTCTACATACACATGCAAGACAGCAGCAGCAGCCCCTAACTTAGCTTTTTTTTTTCTACATGTGATGATAGGTTTTGGTGTTCATGCCAAATGACTACACCATCTCTACACTTTTACTTTGTAGTTTCCTGAATAGCTCCACCATCTTGACTTGGTTAATTAGTATGTAATTCAGCTGCTTATGCTTTAATTACCATATTCTTCTGTTTACCATTGTTTGGCAGCTCTACAGGACTGTAGAGCCATTTAGTAAATACAAAATAGCCTGTTGTCATGTAGAAATGCATTAAAAAGCCATTCATGAATCTGGCCCACAGTCCATGGTTATGATACCAGCTATTTGTTTGACAAAAACCCTCTTGGAGGATTTTGGTGTCTTTTGAATAGTTTATGATGGCACTGAATTTACAACCATGTACAAACTTGATCAGCATCAAATTTACATTAGCTTTGATCTCTGAGAAATACATGCCAAAGAGGAGTGGCCCAAAGACTGAATACTGAGGTGCACCATTAATGGCAGGTGTTTTGGAAGAAGCAGAACTCACTATCCTAATTTCCTGGATCACATTTGTGAGCCAATTTGCTGTCCAGTGAATTATGTAGGGGTTAACATTTAGCTAGGAGAAGTTATCAACAATACTCTAGTGTGGGATGGTGTTGAAAGCCTTTGCAAGATCTTGATATGTGGTGCATACTGACTTTCCCCTCATCCATTGCTTCTGCAACTTTCTCAAAGAAGTCATCCAAGTTAAGTAGTCAGAATCTGCCCTTAACAAAACTGAGTGTCTTGAGTAATTAGTTGGTAGGTTACTTATGTCCTTATTTATTAATTTCATAATGATCCACTCTTACAAATGAGGCTGGTCAGACCTATAGGTCTATGATTGCCTGGGCCCAGTGATGCCCCACCTTTGTGCAGGATGTTGACTATTGCTGTCTGTGATGACCCACCACTGCCAATCAATATGTGATGTGGATATCCCACCAGTGGACCAGTAACCAAGGAGCCTCAATCCTTACCACTGGCACCTGTAGTGGGACATTCACTGGGAGGATAACAGGTACATACACAGTATTTCCAGATGCAGCTCTCTGCATCAAGTACAATCAAGCACAATTTCCTTTTAGAGCACACAGGGAACACAGTCAGTCCAGGGCTGGCTCCTCTCTCTTTCTCCAGATCCCCAATAAGTCTGCCCACTGGCACAACTAGAGTTGAGTCCATAGCCAGGGTACCAAGCCAAGTCCTCCAACACTCTCTCTGTCCAACCAGTGCTTCGTGCCCCTGCCCAAGTAACTGACACACACTCTCTTTGAGGTTTTATTTACACACACACACACACACACACACACACACACACACACACACCTGGGAATGGCTATCACAGATTTATTAACTTTCGCTCATCTGGTCAGAATAAAACAGACAAACATTTGTGGGTTCAGTTCAAGCAGCTTTATTACACACAAACACATCATAAATGAGGCTTTGTAACTTAAACAAACTTATAAACAGACTGACTACCACACCCATACATGTTAACACATGCTAAATAATACCTCCGAACTTTGCAATAACCAGAAGGGATATATCTAAAAAAGGGGGGGGAAGGATAGCCCTTCTATATCCCTTTACACTCAACATCACACCCTACACCAGTAATATACCCATATTTTCTAATGCTGAGGTACTAATTTCTTTCTTGTACCTCAGCACATCAAAAATAAATTGCATAATGGTGATATATATCTCACCAGGTCAAAATATAGCATATGAAAATAATCAGAAAGAACTCAGCACCATGGCTCTCTAAGGAATGTAAACACCTGATGAAGCAAAGGGACTTAGCCTGGATAACCTGGAAACTAAACCAAAATGAAGAAAATCATGTCACTTTCAAAACACTATGTAGCAAAGTGACAAAACTAATTGACAGAGATAAAAAGTCATACTATTCTAAGCTTCAACTTCAGCATAAAATCAACCCCAATAAATTTTGGAACTTCATATCTTCTCTACTTAACCCTGGTACAGAGAGCACAACCTATCATCTGATACCCCTCCATCACAAATAACTGACAACTTTAACAAGCAATTCATAAAATCAATGTCAGACCTACTAATAAGCACCCCTTATGCTGGACCCCCCAACCTTCAATCTTGTCAGGCATCAGCCTTAGACCCTCAACTACTTCTAACCTATCAATAATAACTCTCCTACTCAACAAAGTGTCTGACAAGCCCCATTCTTATTTCAGCCCATAGCCACTCCCACCATTAAGAAACTACTACAAAAACTAAAACCCTGCTCCACCTCAGCTGGTAATCTTCCACCACACTACATCAAACTGTCTGCAAACTCAATCACCTACCCAATCGGTATCCTTAAAAATAGGTCTTTATCTGAATCAGAAGTACCTACCATATGGAAACAATCTCACATCACCCTCATCCACAAAGGAGACAACTCTTTTGACCCATCCAATTTCCGTACTATAGCCATCTTGTCATCCATATCCAAAATTCTCGAGAGAGGTATCCATCAGCAGGGAATGCAATATCTATTGTAACAAAATCTTTTAACCAAAACCCAGCATGGCTTCCGACCCAGCCACAGCACAGCTACAACCCTATTATCCTTTACACCATGACCAAGGCAGAGATGCAGGATGCTATACAGCCTCAGTATTCCTTGATCTCTCCAAGGCCATTGACACAGTGTCTCACCTCTTACTATTGAACACACTGTCTAACTTAGGCTTCTCACATAACACAGTAAAATGGTTTCAGAGCTACCTCAAGGGTCGTAAACAAGCAGTGAATTGGTTCAATGAACTCTCACCCTTTCTCCACAACCTTACTGGAGTCCCTCAAGGCTCCATACTAGGACCCCTACTCTTCAACACTTTCACAAACAACCTTTACACTGCTGCTCACCCTAGAACCCCCATTCAGTACACTGATAATTCCACCATAATCTATACCACTCAATCACTACCAGAACTAATTTCAAAAACTCAACAGTCCTATATGGCAGTTGTATCCTGGCTCTTTCTTAATCCAAAGAAGACTAAACTAGTACTCTTTCATCCCACAAATACCTCCTCTGTCACTGATCATTTCAACATCCTCGCATCTGACAACACTGTCATATAAATAGTGCAGGAAACCACACTTCTGTGTTTATATTACATTATCGAACATTTGCAAGTTTGAATATCATATGGTTGTCACCATATGATCGAACTCATAAATGTTTTAAAACGTAATAAAAAAACAAAAAAAAACACAAAAATTAACTCCTAAACACACCCACCGCCACTTAAATATACCATTTCCGAGATCATACTATAGTGCAGAAAAGGGAAATCTTCAAATTCTGAGCTGTAATGGAGATCTCTGTTGACACACTCACACATCAAAACATTCGAACATATGGTGCCAACCATATGACGTTTGATTTTTTCGCTGTGCGATAACATGATATAGACCCAAACTTCTAGGAGTTATCATTCACAATAAACTTTAATTCGATCCCCATATATAGCAAAATATAAAGAAAACTCATCAAAAATTGGAACTCATATAGAAACAAACATTTTATTTATTTATTTATTTTTATTTTACATTTGTTGACTGGGCTAGTCCAACTGGATAATTTCCATTTTCAGTGGAGGCCCGGGGAGAAAAGCTCCAAGATAAAACAAGGTTATAAAAATTAAATCATTTACAATAATTTCGTATGTTACAGACATTGAGCAACAATGTTTACATCTCAGTCTTGGTCAAGTAATAATAAGACATAGAACTATCCACATATAGAGAGAGACAGTAATTCTTTACAGAACAATTAGGTCTTTGATATTCTAGAGAAAGGTTGCAATTTAGATTTCTGGGGATATAATAGAAGGAAGAAAAAAGTAGATTAGTCTGGATTTGTACAGGAACAGAGCCAAAAGTTGTTCAGATGTAAACAAAGTTGTTTTTTGAAAAGAGGAAAGGAGGCTAGTGAGGTGATGTGTGAAGGAAGGTTATTCCATATTTTGCCAACTGAGTTGGAGAAAAGGCAGTTACCTGCTGAATTTGTAATTCTAGTTATGTTGACCTGTAGCTTTTCGGCGGAGCGCAGCTGTTTCAAGTTATTATAGGGGATTAGGAGGTTATTGAGAGCAGGTGTCTTTAATGGTTGGTACAAAATGTTATGAGTTATTAAGAGTTGTTGATATATGAGCTTGTTGGGAAGTTCTAACCAGTGTAAGTGTTTTAAGTTAAGACAGTGGTGAGTTCTATACTGGGATGCTGTGGCAAAGCGAGCTATATTGTGGTAGGATGTAGTCAGTTTCTTTAGGTTGCTTTTGAGAGATTAGTATAGATAGAAGAAGCATACATTAGTGTAGAGATAAGATGTGATTGTGCTAAGGTGGTCCGAGCTTCTGGTGTGAGGAAAGGTTTAATTCTGTACAGTGAACCAATCTTTTTATTAACTGCTTTTATAGTGTTATTGATGTGGTAATCATAGTTAAGATTATTATCAATAGTAACACCTAGCAGTTTGGTAGTAGAATCTGGGAGATGATGGAGTTGTCACTTGCAGTAACAGTGAAGTTAAGTTGAGAAGATTTGTGGGTAGGTGTGAAAAGTAACAGTTTTGTTTTCTTGGGGTTCAGGAGAAGACATCTTTTGAGAACCACTGTTCTACTGATGAAAAGGTGGATTGTGTCAGTGACTGGAGTTCAGGTTGAGTGGAGGCTGTGCATATAATGGTAGAATCATCTGCATATTGTATGCAGGTTGTGTTCTGGATAGATGATTGGAGATCATTAATAAAATGGAGAATAGGAGTGGACCTAGTATAGATCCTTGAGGTACACCTAAAGAGATAGGCAGTAGAGTAGATAGAGAATTATTCCAGAGTACTGCTTGTTGTCGGTTTTCAAGATAGGATGAGAACCAGGATAAGGAAGAGGAGACCAATTCAAGGGACTTTAATATGTGTAGAAGAAGTGTGTGGTTGACCATGTCAAAGGCTTTTGACAAGTCTAGGAATAGAGCAGAGGTTAGTTTGTTGTTGTTGGTTAGAGTTGATGGTGTTAGTAAATGAGAGTAGTGCAGTGGTGGTACTGTGTGAAGGTCTGAATCCATGCTGAGTATTGGCTAGTAGATTGTTATGAAGAAGATGGTTAAGTAGTTGTTTATGTATACATTTTTCCATGATTTTGGCTAGAGGAGATAATAGAGCTATAGGGCGATAGTTAGAGAGGTCAGTGGATTTACCTCCTTTGTGTAAGGGTATATGTGTGATATTTTCCAGATTTCTGGAAAAGTACTTTCTTTTATAGATCGGTTTATTAGGATAGAAACAGGATAAGCAATAGCTTTAGCTGCTATTTGCAAGAATTCTGCAGGGAGCTTGTCTGCTGAGGGGGTAGTTGGTTTAAGTTTTTGTAAGAGAGATTGTATATAGGAGGTAGGTATGGGTTGAAATTGAAGGGGGAGTAGGGAGTTGTTGATGTTACTTAAGAGGAGTTGGGATGAATCAGGAGCTAGGTGGTTAGCTAGACTTTGAATGGAGGTGGTAAAGAAGGTATTGAAGTTATTGGCAATTAAAGAGGGATTATCAGGGTCTAAATTCTGTGGGTGTGGTGTAACTACTTTGCCTGGGGTGAGTAGATTATTGATGGTAGACCAGAACTTTTTTGGTTGCTTTTTGGTGGTTTGCTGAAGTTCAAAGTAGTAATTCTTCTTATCTGAAAGGATGGCTTTTTTGGTGTTGTTTCGGAGCTCTCTAAAGGTTTGATGATCAGTTGGGTTTCTAGAGGAGCGCCATCTTTTCCAAGCTTTATTTCTAAGTTTGAATTTTTGTTTAGTATTAGAGGTTAGCCATGGTGCTGTTTTGGTCTTTGTTCTAATGGTGCGACTTGGGGCATGTTGCTTTAAGATTGCGAGGAATGCAGAGTTGAAATGTTCAACAGCATTGTTCAGTGAGAGGTATTTAAGAGGGGACCAGTTATATAGTGACAGATCAGTTTGAAACTGTTCAGGATTAAATTGTTTTTTTGAGTATAGTGTTCTGTGAGAGGTAGGTAGGTTTACATTAGTTTTAGATCTAATGATATAGGTAAGTGAGTGATCGCTGAGGTCATCAGGAAGGATGCCAGTATGGTAGGTTTGTAGGGGAGAGTTTGTAAGAATCCAGTCTAAGGTAGTATCCTTTTTACTTTTGTTATTTATTCTAGTGGGGCTATCAATTAGTTGTTTGAAACCATAAAGGTTTATATGGGAAGTAGGGTTAACATTGTTACAAGATTTCCAATCAATGTTAAAGTCCCCAAGGAGCAGTGTTTCTTGAGGGAGGATATTGGAGAGTTGTTCAAGAAGTTGCTCTAAAGTAGGGATGTTGTTTCCAGGGGGGATATATGCACAGATTATATTAATAGCTTTAGTGGTGTTAATTTGAATTTTGGAGCAGATTATTTCAGCATTATTGTTTTGAATGAGGGTAAGGTCAAGAAGAGTAAGCTTCAAGTATGTTTTATATAGAATAGCTACACCACCTCCCTTCCTGGAGGTACGATCTAATCTGACAATGTTATATCCAGGTGGGGTAATTTCAATGTCTTTAATTGAAGGTTTTAGCCAAGTTTCTGATAAACAAAGTATATCAAATTTGTGAACTTCTAATAGGGCATGGAGTTGGCTAATTTTGTTACAGATGCTGCGTATGTTGAGATGGGCCAGAGTTAATAAGTTAGAGGGTGTAGTAGAAGAAGGAGAGAAGGGGTTGCTAAGATTTATGTGTGTTTTGATAGTAGTAGTTTGAGGGCCTGGGTTGGGGTGTATATCACCATCTTGTAGTAGATGGAGTAGAGTAAGATAGCTGTAAATTATATGTTTTTGGAAGGTGTAAAGTGACTTCTTTAGCTTTGATTTTAGTAGTTTGTAGTGTAATAGTCTGTGGTATTTGGCAATTAGGTAATTGAATTGTGTGGGGGTATGTAAGAAGGAAGGAGGTGTGGATGTTGTTGGTGTACTGGTATGTTTTGAGGGGAGTGAGAGAGGAAATGAAATAGAGTGTTCATAGGAGGTTAGGAAGTATGTGATGATTAGAAGGGATGTAAGTAAGAAGCAGATAGGTAATTTTAGTTGTGTGTGGAGTGTAGTTATGGTCATGATAGAGTAGTTGTGGGTTTGAATGTGGTTTATGGGTGTGTGATAGTTGGAAGTTTTGTGGGAGTGTAAGGTGAGTGGTAGGGGTAGTGGTTTGTAAGGTGTGTTAGTGAGGGAGGTGTTAGGCTGGTTAGAGTATAGGAATAGGTGTGGCTAAGTGTGGGGTGGTACACAATTAGTAAGGATGTGAGTATGATTGGGAGGTTGAAGTTAGAGGTGTGTCCAGAGTGAAGATAAATGTAGGACCCCGGGGGGTGGGTGGGAATTGGGGGTAGGGTGGGGAGCGGAGTGAGCCCGCAGGGCGAACGGAGCGGGAAGAGCCAAAGCAGAGAAGTTGAAGGAAAACAATCAAATAGGTGCTTATTTTGAAGGTAAGTAGTCCAGGGGAAGGAAGAATATTTGGTGTAAGTAGTGTGTGAGGTAAGATAGAGAAAGGAGAAAGGAGGAAGATGCAGAAAAAGGCTAGCAGATAGTGGGGAACAGTAGGAATTAATATGCTGGAAGAAAAGTCTGGAGGGATAAGCAGTTCCAGTTGAAGGGAGCCACCTAGTGGACACAGCAAGTAATTGCTACCAGGATAACTGACTAAGTGTGCAACTGAGGTGTGGGGCAGGTAGTTGGGGTTGCTGGTGGTCAAGGGAAGGGAGAGGCTATGGGTGGCTGCTGGCAGTTCTTACTTAGAGATAAGCAATACCTCAGGGTGCAAGAAGCATACAAGTAGTGAATAAAAACCTTGAAGAGTTTGTAGGACGTACTTTCTTGCGTCTTTCAGGAGGAGTCTATCCAAGAATATATAGGGTAAATACGTAGGTAGGGTAGGTGACTGGAGTCTTTGGTAGTTTAAGCAAACCCAGACCTACAGGTGGCCAACAGGCATCAGAGCTAGGAAGGGAGGGAGAAGAAAAGGATTATGGTATAGTGTAACAAAAACATTAAGAAAGCAGAAGAAATGCAATAGATAGCAGTTCCTGTAAAACCTTCACACTTGTAGCAAATATCACAAGATAATAATGCAGGATAAGAACATTTGCTTAATACAATTCAACTAAAAACATTCACACTTGTAGCAAATATCACAAGGTAAGAATACAGGATAAGAACATCTGCTAAATACATATAAGCAGCATAGTGCATAAATTCAGCTGTATGTGATGAATAAATCTCAGTGAAACACTGTAGAGGCAGGAGTATTTAAATTCTACCAACTATCAGAAATAAATACCCCAGCCAGGTATTAAGTATTCAAGGGTTAGGTACCCTCTTCTTCCCATACACAATCTATAAATACAAATGAAGTCAGACAGTCCTATACCAAGGAAATACATTCACTGGGGAAATAATTCTAGGAGAATGTAGAGAGGGTTAGATAGGTAGGAATACAATAGCACAGGTAAATTCTATGCGAGGCCCAGGCTAAGCTAATGCAGAGGTTAACGCAATTTAGCTAAGCAAGGATATGAAAGAGATTGTATAAAATAACGCTCTTTACTGCAGCAGTTGGGACATTGAGATTGTATAAAATAACGCTCTTTACTGCAGCAGTTGGGACATTGAGTAACAGGGCTTATATGATATTGATAGTGTAGCTCATTTGTGGCGTTTTAGGCACTGGAAAGAGCTGAATTTAGTAAACGAGTCTAATTGTTAGGCTATTTACTCTGCTCCCCACGTGCGACAGCTGCTAGGGGAACAGGAAGGCTAGAATGAGTGAATCGGGGGGAATATATGCTTTGTAGGCAGTTTGCTGGGGTGGATAAGTCAGTCGCGACAATGCAGGGTAATGTTAGAAAACTTTGCGCGCGAGGCAGATGGTAGGGATAGTAGGTACAGCAGGCTCCCTTTAGAAAGCGTGTCAGGCAGGTCAGGGAGAACACGCTGCAAGCCTGAAATGGGTCAGGAGTAATTCACGAGGGAGTGCGCAACAATGGCAAATGTGAGAATAAGAGTAGGTAGGCTCATAAACCAGTTAGATGAAGTCGATTTTAGATAGAGAAACTAGAGTGGAAGGGTTTATAAAACAGAAAGTAGGAGGCACATTACAAACAAGTGAGTGTAGAAGGAGTGGGAAAAGGGGAGCATTAGTTATCTTAGGTATCAACACAGTACATGCTCCATACAGTTCAGTCAGCGTTTGTCGGGTATATTTGAATAAAACAACCCGCAAATATCCCAGAGAAAGCTGAGAAAACAAGCGACAGTAAGAATGAGTGTTGTAGAGTGTTGTAGAGTGGGTCGACTAGTAAAACTACCATAGGGAAGCTGTTAGTAGAAGGACAGGGCTAATAGCAGTTTTCTGTTAGCGTTAGTGGAGAGCTTATGTGGTAGGTAAGCGACCAGCTCGGTGCACGCACCATGAGGCTAAGGGACTACTTGGGCTGCGATGAGAACTGTTTACTTGTAGTTACTAGGTAGGGCCCTGGAACATTTGCGATGTTCATGTGAACATTAGAAAAAAGTAAAAGAACAGAAATGCCCCTTCCAACAGGTCAGGTTAACAGAATCCAAGACTATTCAACCTGATAGGCTTTGAGTTACTGTTACACAAGCTCTTCTATGTTCACACAATTGGAGACAATCACAAGAATGCATTAACAATGTAATCCATACTAGCGTACTATCTTATAGGCTATAATGTACAGTTTCAAAAGCTTTCCTGTGTTTAAAACATACTAGCGTACCGCTTTAGACTTAATACTAGGTCGTTCAACAGCAACGACATCATAGGCAACAAACAGAGTAAAGTACTGCTAAACAATAAGTAGCGGTAGCGTGAGCAGGAGTGCAATTATTTAAAAAGTATACAAAGCACAATACAGCAGGTAATAATGAGCAACTCACACGTTAAGTCTCCAGAGGCAGGAACGCACAGCAGCCAGGATGAGCTAGGGAAAAGAGTTGGCGCGGGTCCAGCCAGGTGTATTTATAAGTTCCAAAAGGAAGTTAGATAAGAGGGGGAAAGGGGAGGGGCGGAGGGCAAGCAAAGTGAAACGGAAACAAGATAGGTATAGCAGTGTTGGGGAAGGCTATAAAAAAGAAGTCAAAGGAAGTCTTAGATGAGGTAATCAAAGGGTGTTCAGAGGTAGGAGAGGCAAAGGTAGGAGGTAAAGTGTGTGAAGAGATAAGGAGACGGTTAGGGAAGCAGAGTAGAGCCAAAGCAGAGAAGTTGAAGGAAAACAATCAAAGAGGTGCTTATTTTGAAGGTAAGTAGTCCAGGGGAAGGAAGAATATTTGGTGTAAGTAGTGTGTGAGGTAAGATAGAGAAAGGAGAAAGGAGGAAGATGCAGAAAAAGGCTAGCAGATAGTGGGGAACAGTAGGAATTAATATGCTGGAAGAAAAGTCTTTACTGCAGCAACCAAAATTACCCTTTCAAAAACATTTTTACTTTTTTTCCTTCTTTACAGTGCCCCTGTCCTAACTAATGTACAAACTTCTACCCTAAGCAAGATGGAACAGTGCTACAACAAAGTTGCAAAGTTTGCCACAAACTCTAAATATCACACACACCACTGTAAACCACTACTAGAACTAAACTGGCTTGAACTCCCTAACCAACTTGGCTATATTTAGCTATCCACCTTGCACAACCTTATTTTCAAGCCTGTAACCACAAATGAATTTTGCCTAAGACACCACGAAGGAAACTCGCAATCCACCAGAACTCTGTTTATTGGAAAACAGTACAACAATAACGCTGGAAATCCAAAATACGTTTTCGATCCACAATCTTCATCAGAAAAGACTTAAAGCACTCAATTGAACATCACTTCTAGTTATATACCCTGCCCTGTTAACTATCCAATACCAATAATTACCAATTAGTGTAAATAGTATCAATTAGTAAAAAATACCAGTTTGTAAAAAATATTTTAGCTTGGCAAACAGTGTTTTTACAAACAGCCTAAAAAATAAATAAATAAGTGTTTATATAACATAAACTAGATAAAATAAACATACTCTGTTTAAAAAACTTATTTGGTAGTATTAATTGCCACATTAAAACCACTCAGTTTTAAAAAAGCCTGTTTAACTTGTTTATTCCAGGATGTATATGGTATGCAATGTATGGAAAATAGTGACATCTATTGACTTTGTGGTGTAAATACAGGAGCATTACAATTTTGCTGATCTAAGTTTTAACACTGGCTTAATAGACAAATAGTCATTCAAACCCGGAAATTTGTTACAATCTAATACTATCTGCCAGTATAACTCTTTATATTCCAATTTGTCTTCCCATAATCCACCCCTTATGTCCTTGGGTACAGAGTCCAACACAAAGAAAGAAAATTCTGCTTGTGGGCAAGAAACTTGATGTCTGAACAAGGCATTCTTCATATTTTGTTTTTTAATTTCGTATAAGTGTTCATAAATGCGACATCTCAGTTTCCTTTCTGTTTTTCCCCACATAAAACGAGGTACAAAAATTACAGGTTACAAGGTATACAATACCATTGCTATTGCAATTAAATGTACCTCTGCTAGTAAGTGTTTTATTCCTAGCTTCCAAGAAAATCTCCTTACTGTTTTTTTATCCTGTGGCATTGGGAACAAAAACAACATTTATATGTTCCCACCCCCCCGTGGGCCAATATTCTTGACTTTAGGACCTCCAAATTCAAAAATTTGTTTCAAATTAGTATCCTTCCGATAAATAAATTTTAAAGGGCTTTTGTTGTTAAAAGGTAGGTCTGAAATTTGAACAAATCTTGACCATTCCTTGGATATCACTTCCCTAATAGGTGCTGAATCACCTGTATAATCAAGTATATATGCTGTGTCATGTGAGATACTTTTTTTAGTGCCCAAATCATTGGTTGGAATGGAAATACTCTGTCCCAAGATAGGGGCAAATCTTTTATGCCTTTCTTGAACCACTTCAGATAAGGCCCCTTCAAGTAGGGATCTTGGATAGCCCCTGTCCACCAACATGCTACACACATTGTTACATTCATTTAAAAATTCTAAATCGTCTGAAGTCATTCTACTGACCCTGACAAGTTGTCCCTTCACTAAATTTTTCTTTTGAAAGTAGGGATGGGCACTTTGGTAGTGGAGGTATGAATTAGAAAAGGTATTCTTACGATGTATACTTGAGGAAAACCCCTTAGCCTGCTTTTTAAGTGTAATGTCCAAGTAAACACACTATTCTGCATTTGCCTCAAATGTAAAATCCAAAAAGTTGGTAGTACCTCTCAAGTAATCCAAAAATTCATGGAACCTTTCCATAGTGTCTATCCAAAATATGCATATATCGTCCAGAAATCTCTTGTACAAAGACCAACATTGGGTAAATGGATTATTCAAAATAAATAGTTTCTCCCAAACAAAACAAAATATGAAGAATGCCTTGTTCAGACATCAAGTTTCTTGCCCACAAGCAGAATTTTCTTTCTTTGTGTTGGACTCTGTACCTAAGGACATAATGGGTGGATTATGGGAAGACAAATTGGAATATAAAGAGTTATACTGGCAGATAGTATTAGATTGTAACAAATTTCCAGGTTTGAATGACTATTTGTCTATTGAGCCAGTGTTAAAACTTAGATCAGCAGAATTGTAATGCTCCTGTATTTACACCACAAAGTCACTAGATGTCACTATTTTCCATACATTGCATACCATATACATCCTGGAATAAACAAGTTAAACAGGCTTTTTTAAAATTGAGTGGTTTTAATGTGGCAATTAATACTACCAAATAAGTTTTTTAAACAGAGTATGTTTATTTTATCTAGTTTATGTTATATAAACACTTATTTATTAATTTTTTAGGCTGTTTGTAAAAACACTGTTTGCCAAGCTAAAATATTTTTTACAAACTGGTATTTTTTACTAATTGATACTATTTACACTAAATGATAATTATTGGTAATGGATAGTTAACAGGGCAGGGTATATAACTAGAAGTGATGTTCAACTGAGTGTTTTAAGTCTTTTCTGATGAAGATTGTGGATCGAAAACGTATTTTGGATTTCCAGCGTTATTGTTGTACTGTTTTCCAATAAACGGAGTTCTGGTGGATTGCGAGTTTCCTTCGTGGTGTCTTAGGCAAAAGTCATTAGTGGTTACAAGTTTCTTTCATTTCGCCTGCATCTCTTTTTTGTGGTTCATTATTTTCAAGCCTACTGCCTGCCTTGCACTAATCAATCTAGTCACACCTTACACACCAAATCGATCCCTATGATCAGAAGACAAAAATCTCTTAGCTATCTCAAAACCCAATAGAAAACCAGGTCACTCTCTGTATTCTTACTCTGTCTTTATACTATGGAATTCACTACCTCTAGCTATCAGGTCTATGTGTGGCCTAACCCATTTCAAAACCTCTTTAAAAAATCATCTCAGAAACACATAGCTCTCCTCCTGCATAAAGCCTGCCTAATGCACAGCTCTTTCCTCTTCTTCCACATTATCCTCATCCTCCTCTTCTGTCACATTTCACTTGCTCACAGTCTGCCAGGGCCAAAAGCTCTCCTAACTCTGTCTCTGTCTCTCTATCTTATCCTTAAGTTACTGCTCAAGCTGTAATGTCTCTATTCTTAACTCTCTCCCACGGTCTTTTTGCATCACTAACTTTCTGGCTATTATTTTCCTAACTGAAACCCACATCCTATTTTGTATGTACTAGAACAGTTAATGTCATACAGTGCACTACATACATATTACTTTTGGACACTATCTACTCATAGTCTATGTATATGGTGAGAGTGACTATTACTATCTGTTTTAACTCTATAGAATTGTCTAGATGTGTAATCTTGTAACATAGTTTCTTTCAACTTATATTTGTGTAGTATTTCTAATGTCATTTGTATTATATTAAATTATACTACTTTTGTTCTGCATGTGAAGCTTTTTTCACCGGACCTCTCCTGAAAACGGGTTCTGTAGACCCAGTCAGATCACCCATGTAAACAAATGTCAAATAAAACACTCTGGCTGTTCTGTCAAAATGGCACTGCTGCCTGCATGTGCTCACTATTTATATGCATGTGCTGCATCTGGAAATGCTTCTTAAAGGTATATACACAGGCTCTGATCTACATCCTCCCTCTTTGAGAAATTATTCATATACTAAATGACGGTAATCAATAACACGCAGTTTACAGAAATGATGTTTTGATATGCAGTTATACAGAAATAATTCTTTGACATGCAATCATACAAAATTAGACACATATAAAACAATCATGTCCAGGTTGCTGTGTATTTTACATTAGGTCTAGAAATACAACCTGATCATGTAACATAAAAGTCAGAGTTGAATCTATTAATGGGGACTGTCTTCAAGGAATATTCAACATTGGTGACAGCTGAGACACCATCAGGAAAGGAAATGGATACTGAGACATGCTCTTCGGTATGAACATTGTCAGGGTTGCTCTGAGATCTAGAGTCTATATCACAGCTACAATGCTGTGATATAATTTCTGATGCAGGAAGAAGATGTCTGCAGTTTCTCCTGTACTCTATACCCTCAGATTCCAGTAAATAGGATCTCAGTTTGGCACGTATACCTCTCACTTGGCCAGTTTCATCAAAGCCTTTTGCCATTTGCATCCGCACTGTCTCTCCTTTTAAAGGACGAAGAAATCTGCTCATTTTGTCCTACACTTCTGAGAAGAACACTTCTTAAAATATTGGGCTTTGATTGCTCTGTTGTTTTTAGCATTAGGCACGAACAAACTAAAACTAATAGACAAGGTTGTTCTGGTTTGCCTAGATAGAAGTCTCTGAGCAGGTGAGCCAAGTAGGTTGTCACAAGGTATATTTCTGAGATTAAGTAAATTCAAGAAGATATCAGTATTGTCACATTTTGACCTCTGTAGGAATTGCTTTGCACTCTGCACTCTCTACTGTACGTTCAGCAAAGCCGTTTGACTGTGGGTATTCAGGACTACTAGTAACATGGATAAAGTCCTACTCTTTTGCAAATATCTGAAATAATTGACCAGTGAAATGAGAACCATTGTCAGAAATAACTTTGTGTGGGCTAACATGAACTGAGAAATGATGTTGCATCTTAGTAATAACAGCACTGGATGTTAGGTTAGGTAGCAAATCAATCTCAAACCAGTTTGAATAAGAGTCTACCAACACTAAGTAATGCTGAGTGTTCCATTAAAATATGTCAGTGGCTACTGTTGACCAAGGTAGTTCAGGAATTGGCTTAGCTGAAGTGGCTCTTTTTGCAAATGTGGTGTAGTACTGTTGCACACTGAACAAGAAAAAAGCACTTTATCAATGTCTTTTGATAGAGAAGCAAAAATACTAGTCCTCTTGGTAGAATTGGAACCTGGGTGGCCATGATGCAAAATCTGAATGCATTCATGTTGTAAGGAAGTAGGACCAATAACTTTTGGACCTTAGAAAATGATGCCATCTTCCATCAGCATCGCATCTTTGTGTGGAAAATAAGGTTGGACTTCTAGCGGTACACTGAACAGCTTTGACGTCCATCGTGCATTAATGAAGTGGTTGAGCTTTTTCAGAATTGGACCAGTCTTTGTATGATCTGAGCTCATCAAGTCTCATGGTAAATAAATCATGCACTTCCCTGACATCTAAGTCAAAATTCTCTGCATCAAGCTGTTTTTGGCATTTCTGGGCAATTTGGATAATGTATCAGCCAGATAAAGAAGTTTGCCTTTTGTATAGACCATTTTGAAATTATACTTTTGTACCTTAAGCATCATTCTTTGTAGTCTTGCTGAAGATGACTGCATAGGCTTCTTTAAAATAGTGACAAGAGGTTGATAGTCAGTTTCTATCTGGATAGCTCGGCCATAAATATAATCATGGAACTTGGAACATGCAAACACAAATGTCAAAAGTTCCTTCTCAATTTGAGCTACTTCATCTCAGTTTGGGTATGAGTTCTAGATGCATAAGCATCAGGTCTGGCATCTTGAAGAATAACTGCACCAAGACTGAACTTTGAAGCATTACAGGAAAGAACTACTGGCTTGTGGCCATCATAGTACCTTAATGCAGGCGAGTTGGCAATTGCTGTTTGAGGTTATCAAGTGTTTTCTGGTATCATTCTAACCATGAACAGGCAACATTTTTGTATGTCAGCTCTCTTAAAGGCACTGATAATTTACTAAAATCAGGGATAAATTTGCCCAAATAGTTAACAATACCAAGAAAACGTTATAGAGCTTAGACATTATCTGGAGTTGGCATCTCAAGAATGGCTGCTTGTTAAGAAGGATATGATCATAAGCCTGTACTGGTAAATAAATGACCTACATAAGTAATTTCTGGTAGTCTGAAATTACATTTTAGAGGATTGAGCTTTAAATTCACTTCCTGTGCTCTGTCCAAAATTTTTCTGAGGTTTTCGTCATGCTCTGCTTCACCATTACCTCCAACCAGTAAATCATCAACTATTATTGCACATGGGTAGCCTGAAAAAATGTGCTTCATTGCATGCTGAAAGACATCACTGGCAGAATTTATTTCAAAAGATACACTGAGGAATCTGTATCTACCAAATGGGGTACTGAATGTAATCAATAGTGAAGATTTTCACTCAACCATTACTTGCCAAAATGAACTCTTTGCACTCTTTGACAGAAAAAACAGTGGCACTTGGCACGAGGGTGGCAATCTCCTCAACTGTATGCATGGAATGATGAGGTCTTTTAATGCCTTTTTCAAGTCTCTTGGGTCAATACATATTCTGATTTCATCTGAATTTTTCTTGTGAGCAGCTACCATGGAAGACACCCATTCAATTGGTACTGTGACTTGTCAAATCACACTTTGCTGCATCATTCTAACTGGACCTTGACTTTGTCCTGTATAGCTATTGGAACTCTCCTTGCTGGTCTGACCACTGGACTGATCTCTGGGTCTACTTCCATGGCATATACAACTGGAAGTTTGCCTAGCTTGTCGTCAAAAAGATCAGCATACTCTGAGAAAATAGCATCAGTAAAGCTGGAACTGGGACATGTGTTTACATGATGTACTTCTTCGGTAAATGAAAGCAGTTTCATTCTCAAGCTGTCTCTGATACCTAATAATGACTGCACAGGTCTTTGGACAACATAAAACTGCAAGCTGTAACTGTTCCTAGCTGACTAGCATGAAAGCACTACTGAGCCTTCGGTTTGAATCTCTTCACCTCCATAAGCAACAAGCTTCACACAATTGACCACATCAAGCTGCTCACCAACCCTCACTTTACCAAATGTTTCTGCTGACATTACATTACACTTTGAACCAGTGCCTACTTTGAGGTCTGTGGGTGTACCATTGATCAGGACAATACAAAAATACTCTGTTCATTGCCAACAAATCTACTGCATTAACTTTCCATTGACCACTAATAAACCATCTACAAAGAGTAGGATTGCAGCTCTCTACATGATCAACTTGCTTTTTTGAGTGACCTTTCTTAATAACTGGGTGAGGCTTGCTTGATTTACAAAATTTTTGAAAATGATTCCATCTTTTACACTTGTGGCATTGCTGACCAAATGCTAAGCACTTCTGTCTTTAAGAGATGTTTGACACCACAATTACGACCGTTAAAAATAAGACTTGACTTGGGTTTTGCTGACTCACCCTCATCCTGCAGTGAGAATGCCCTTTTTACTGAGCTAGTCTTGTAGCTTGCTAGAAAGCTACAGCTCCTCCCAGTGGAACCCACAGGGGTTGTAGCTGCCATGTGCTTAGACCTGTTTCTGCCTGCCATGTGCTGCATGCTGTCTACATTTGCTCTATAGGCTGCTTAAAGTATCCTTCTATCACTTGCAAGCATACTTGTGTGCCTTTTTGTTGGAGCTCGTGCATTTGAAAAATTTCTGTGGCTTTGCTTAGCATTAAATCACTGTCATGAAACAAAATCTTTCTCTCTGCAGTACTATTAACACCACACACAAGCATGTCCTTTATTAACTCATCTTTCAAGGATCCGAAATCTGCACGTTTTAGCCTTGTTTCTCAAGTCAGTCATATAAGCTGCAAAAGTTTCACCTGGCTTTTTTTCAGATGTATAAAATAATTGCCTTTCGAATGTAACATTTGTCTGAAGGTTGCACATTTCTCTAAATTTATGTTTTAAGCACTCGTGGTCCTCCCTTGAGTCAGCTGGTACCACAGTATGGTGGTTTTCCCCATCTCCTGCATATACTGTTGGTGCATACACAAATAAAAGCTTTCTTTCATTGGTGTCGGAGCTAACTAAGTTAAGCAAAATTAATGCCCTTGTATATGCATCTTTGTCAGAAAAAGCTGCTTGTATGAAAACATTGTATTGCTGTTCAAATACTCTCCAGTTCTCTGCTATATTATGATCAAACACAAGTGGACTAGGTTGGTGAAATGCCTATGCCATACCAACACACAGTACTAAAAGTGCTTGAAATTATGTACGAAGATGCAGAGACACACACACACACACACACACACACACACACACACACACACACACACACACACACACACACACGCACACACACACACACACACACACATATATATATATATATATATATATATATATATATATATATATATATATATATGCCAGAACTTTATACCAGTACTTGTAATTATGCCCAATAGCACAACAAACTCTTTTTTCTTGTGCCCATTTTACTTCAAACATGCTCGTTTTGCAAACCAAAGAAATTCTGAGTCCCATTTGAATATTTCTGCTAGTTTTATCAAATATCATAATTTTGAACATTTCATTTAATGAATAACATGTTTTGTGCCTTTTGTTTGATTAATAATATGTTTTGTGCTACTCATTTGATTAATAATGCATTTTGTGCCTTACAAATGCTCCGTTTTATTTTCTTCGGCAAATAAATTATTTCTGCAGTTTTTTGTTACCTTAAGTTAATTTCTGCCCTTTTTTATTTGTCTGAGCTCCATTTCACTCAACCAGCTTAATCTGCTTTCACCTTCAATTCTGCACTTCATGGCTTGAAGACATTATTCTCTTAATCCCGGTTCTGACACCATGTTGGTCATCTCATCAGGATTAAACAGACAAACATTCATGGGTTCAGTTCAAGCAGCTTTATTACACACTAAGACATCAGAAATGAAGCTTTGTAACTTAAACAAACTTATATACAGACTGACTAAGACAGTCATACATGTTAACACCCCGGCTGTTCTCTCAAAATTTCACTACTGCCTGCAGGTGCGCACTGTTTATATGCATGTGCTACATCTGGAAATGCTTCTTAAAGGTGCATACACATGATGTGTTCTACACTAGCTATGCCCCCTTCTGCCCAGTCTATAAGGTAGTTACCACTGCCACCAGAACCCCTTGCCAGCTACTTTAAGGCCCTTAACAAAGGGTGTACAATTATATATATATATATATATATATATATATATATATATATATATATATATATATATATATATGTATATATAAATTTGGTAGTTTGACCAAGAGCATGGCTATTAGGTGTGGCCACACAGTGTCACCAAATAAATATGTAAATACTCAAAAAAACTTAAATATCTCTACAAAGATCAGCCACAATGAAAGCTTTAAACTTTTCTAATAATAAATAAAGGAAAAAGAAAATACTAAGTATATATTCACAGTGACATCAGAGTTTAAAATCACAGGAAATATTTTAAAAAACCATTGAAGAACAGGCTCAGACAAATAAAGAAAAATAATATTTAAACTAAGCTTCACTATATTCCTGACTGAATCTAAGAGAATTATACTATTCCCTAGTAACTTACTTAGAGCAAGGCAGATGATGTGGTGAATATTTTTTCTTGTTGTTGTCAGGCCCAAGACAGAATACAGAATGCTCTGTCTGTCTTAGAGAATTCTCAAAATAATATCTAAAATACTGCTGGAATAGCTTGCAGAATGACATCACTTCTTGTCATCTGACTTCTAGTTCCCAGGCAAAACCCCCATTGCTGCAAGCTGGCAGGACTTAGCACCTACCTGTAAAAATACGCACACAAGGGCTTGTGCTCAGATCTTTGGCAGGTGTTAAAAGTCATAAAACAATTGTATTCCTCCATGCTTTCAGAGTAGTAATTAGTTCATCTCAAAGACAATGCAGAAAGCTTCCTAGTACAGATTTTGTGTCTTTGGCTGCCTTGAAACCTGTGAGATAGCATCTTTATGGCCTAGCCAATAAAGTGATTTAATTTCAGATATTTTTCTAAAGTTTGCTAGACTGGGGTTAACTCTCCAGTTTTCTCTGTTAAAACATATACATTTAAATGGTTACAATAGTGCATGTAAGTTTCTATTCTCTCCAGTAAGGCACACTGTGGATAGATTTCAAACACAAGCACTTTACATATGCATTTTCAACACAAACTTCTGTACAAAGTAGTTTGATATACACATGACATACAGTTCTAATACATTTGTAATGCCAGCATATTGTATGACATATAATTATTTACAAACTTTCAGCTAGCTGTGCTGGCAGTGCCATCTTTCGTCACACTGTCCTCCAATCATCCATCACAAAGCTTGATTGGAGACTGATATTAAATAGCCTCTATAGGAGGTTTGGCAGGTGCTGTTTTATGTTAGTAAATAGGGATCCTGGTATGTTCTCCAGCTCCATAGAAGCTGTTTTCTTGGCCTTGGAACATGCTTTAAGAACTTGTTCTTGGGAGATTTGAGGTGAATGTAGATGAGAATATGTGATCTGAAAATATAGGGGGAAGAGGTTAGAGACATGTTTAATCTCCAGTAAACTGGCTATATCTTCAGGGTCTGAGTATGTTATATAATTTACTATTAACTCTGCAGTGCTGGGCATTGTTTCTGAGGTTTCTAATATAGTCAGAGCAGGCTTTATGGTTATATTTTGCCTGGGTGGCTATGTTTACTTCATATTTAGGTTTTGATTGATTTTATCATGGATCAGAGTTCCTTGTTAAGTTTGGCAAGAACATTTCTGACATCTTGATAATTACATGTATTATCATGTGCAATGAGTTTTTTCTTTTATTGTGGAGCCTGTTTGCATTAGAGTTCCACAATAGGGGTTTAATTTTAAATATAGCATTGTATTTGCTTCAGAGGGGGACAGATGCATTTTATTCACATGTGCATAGAATTTTGCAGTAAATGATTCTGCATACACTGAGGGGTCATCAGATGGAAGTTAACCAGATCATCACAATTATTTTTGTAGGTTAGACTTCCCATAATCTCTGAATACTGAAGTATTTGAAGATACCTCTGGCTTCAGTCTTATTGTGAATGTGACTAATTCATGGTGCTATTAGATGAAAGAGAAAGTTATAACTGCTGTCCCATATTGGTGACGACCAAGTCCATAATTTTGCCCCCTTTACTTAGGGTATAGACTAACTGGTCCAGAGAATTTGTATTTATGAAGTCCAGAAATCTCTGGGCATACATGTTAGAGGATATATAAGTCTCCAAGTTTGTGGAGAGGTAGTTGAATTCCCTTAGGAAAATGGGGTTTAGCCTAATGTATAAATACTCCATAATAGTCAAGCAGAAGATATGGGCCAATGTGGGCATAGAGAGTGCCCAAGAGTTAACTATGATGTCATAAGTAGTTTTAATGATAAGTTGAATATAGAGGAGTTCCATATCATTTTCCAGTCTAACAAGCCTGGAGGTGATATTTTGTTTTATGAATATAGAGACACTGCTACCTTAAGTGCCTTCATCTAGTGAAGAGGGCTTGATCGCATACCAGGTGTTGAAATCCTGCACTGACGGGGTGCTTTCAATGGTCTTGAACACAGTCTCTAGGGTAATGCTTATATCAATACATTCCAGTGTAAGCAGGGACTGTAGAGAGTTAAGTTTTTTGTTGAGGAAAGGCCTCTCTGTTCTGAGAACAGGACTTGATTTGGTAAGTTCATATTATGCAATCCTTGCAAAGTTCTCAGTGGTGGTTCTGAGGTTAAAAACACTCCATGCATATGCAATATGCTTTGAAATCTACCAGTGTAGTGAAGAGTGCTGCCTTACTACAGACACATCCCACTCATTATTTTGTTAATTTTTATTGTGGTACCAATTCAGATTTGTGTCGAGTTGCTGAAGGCAATTTGAAAAAACAGAGGCAAATCAAAAAACATCTATTTTCTGAAGTACACCGATTTTTTTTTTTTTGCACTGGGCCAGTGTGAGCTTGCCATATAGCCCAGCAGCACTGCGTCAATAAACTACTATCCATGTGGTGTCCAATTGCACAGTTTGGGTTACCTGGGATAGCTCCATTGAGAGAGGTGGATATAGAACCAATCAACCTACCAAACATGAGCTAAGGATTGCTATTCTCAATACAAGTATCCTGAGAGGGTGGAACTTGGAAGTGGATGATAGGAGGGTAAGAAGGAGGCTGGGCATCTTCTGTATCTTGGAAACAAGATGGAAGGGCAGTGCAACAAAGATGCTTGGCTTGGGATCCAGAATATAATTCTCAGCGGGAAGTTGTTGTGTCTTTCTGCTCTTTCCCGGTTAGGGGTCGCCACAGCGGAACTCCGGTCCGCTAATGATTGGCAGTTGATTTTTACATACCGAGTTGCCAGCCCTGATGCACAACCTTCAACGAAGGTACGCCCATTGACGCATGTCTCCACACAGAAGACGCTCTAGCTGTGAGTCAAACCAGACAGCGTCTTACTGTGAGGAAGACAGACTAAAAATAATGTGGGAACTGTGATGAAGAGATGCTTCAGAAGACAGTAAAGAATGCATCAGAATTAATGATAGACTTAGAGCAATCAGACTACAGTGTAAGAATATGGTACTATTCATAATTTCAGCCTATGCCCCACAGAAGGTTGTGATAATAAGCAAAAGAATGCATTCAGGCAGTAGTTGCAGGGTTTACTAGATAAACCAGGACAACATTTGGGGTTGCTAATGGGTTGACCTGAATGCATATATCAGGTCAGACAGAAGAGGATATCAGGACTTTTAAGTCTACATGGATGAGCAGCAGGAATAAAGATGGAGAAGCCATTCTATACTTCTATCTGGAAAATGGGTTGATGGTAGCTAGCACATTCTTTTGCAAGGTAGAACGTCATAAAATTGCATACAAGAATAGCTGATATGCAATTCGGGTAAACTTCCTCCTAGTAAGGAAAGGATGTTGGGGTAGAATCAATAAATGCAAAGTCATCCCCAGTGAGCACTCAGCCCACAGTTAGGTGTAAGCAGTGGTCAGAGAAGGTTCTAAGGTCAACAAACACTAAGCTGAAGACCTGGAAGATAATTAGAGAGAAATCATGAGAGTTCAAGGAAATACTCAGGGGTCAAGCACCTTAGGAATAAAAGAAATAGGGCAAATTGAAGAAGAATGGCAGCACCTCAAAACAGCATGTGCGAAGACTATAAAACAAATATGCGGCTGAACCAGATATGAAAATAGCATAGATAAGGAAAGCTGTGGTGGAAAAAAAAGAAATCCAGGAAGTCATCACAAGAAAGAAGGAGTGTAGGAAAAAGCGGGGGATAAATAAGTCAGACCAGGCTAAGAAGGAATACTGGTTGGCTAACAAAGTGGTTAAGAGATCAGTTGCAACAGCAAAGAACAAGGCAACAGAGACATTCTAACAGTTTTTGGAAATGGACTCTGTAGATGGCACAAAGAAACAATATCAGATTGCAAGGCAAAGACAGGAAAATAAAGAAGACAGTCATCAAACATGCTTCATAAGGGATGCAAATAATAAATGGTTTGCCAGTCCACAGGATATCCAAGGCAGATTGAATGAGGACTTACAGCAACTTCTGAATGAAGAAAGCCCTGCAGAAGCTGTACTGCCAAAGAAACAGCTTGTAAATGAAAGAAGAAGAGGAGACCACCATAAAAGAAGTAAGAACATCACTAAGGAGAATGAAGTCAGGGGAAGCAGCAGGCTTAGATGAGGTCACAGTAGATATGATGAAGATATTGGGTGAGTTAGTGTAGAAATGGCTACTAAGGGTACTCATAGCATTATGGAGAGAAAAGCATATCCCAGATGACTGCAGAATAAGCATTCTAGCACCACTGTACAAGAACAAAACAGACATTCACAACTGTGAACAGTGTAGAGATATCAAACTTCTGTCACACTGCCTGAACATTCTAGAGGGGGTGATTGATAAATTAATATTCACATTAGTAGAACAAAAGATAGGAGATGTGCAATTTGGATTCAGAGTAGGATGTGACACAAACAACCACAATGAGAAAGAGATAGCTGAGAAGAAGCTAGAGATGAGGAAAGAGTCCAATTGGGCTTTCCTAGACTTGGAGAAAGCATATGAAAACATATAACAGATACCAAGAAAGCTGATTTTTGACAGTCCTATGATGGTTCAAAGTCCTTGAAACATTGTTAGAATTATTGAACGCTATGTAAAAGGACCCATTGACACAATTACAATGTTTGGACTCACAGAAGGATTCCCAGTGTCAACTGTTAGCCCACTCCTCTTCATATTAATGATGGACTAGATTAGCAAACAGGTTGGAGGAGACAGTATGCAGATGATGTGGCATTATAGACAGACTCTAAACAATAACATCAGTGGAAGGGGATGTAAAACTGAAGTAATGGTAGCAAATGGGGTCAATCATAGGAATCTGAAAATTGAGATAGAAGGGGAAATAGTGGAACAGATTAACAGCTTCAAGTATTTAGAAGGGGTGGTTTAGGAGAAGAAAAGTCTGAATGAGGAGTTCAAAGCCAGAATCAGAGGCACTGTTGCCAAATGGCTGAGGACGTTGGGGTAGTGACAGATGATGCAGAAGTACATAAATAAGAATACCAGACAGCGCGAAGGGCAGTAAAGGCATTATAATGCCATTATTTAAGAAAAGTAATTATTTCTTTTCTTAAATAATGTCATTATAATAATACACTTGGGTGGTAATGGAAAAAAAAAAAAAAAAAAAAAAAAAAAAAAAAAATTTGGATTCAGAGTAGGATGTGACACAAACAACCACAATGAGAAAGAGATAGCTGAGAAGAAGCTAGAGATGAGGAAAGAGTCCAACTGGGCATTCCTAGACTTGGAGAAAGCATATGAAAACATAACAGATACCAAGAAAGCTGATTTTGACACTCCTATGATGGTTCAAAGTCCTTGAAACATTGCTAGAATTATTGAACGCTATGTAAAAGGACCCATTGACACAATTACAATGTTTGGACTTACAGAAGGATTCCCAGTGTCAACTGTTATCCCACTCCTCTTCATATTAATGATGGACTAGATTAGCAAACAGGTTGGAGGAGACAGTATGCAGATGATGTGGCATTATAGACAGACTCTAAACAATAACATCAGTGGAAGGGGATGTAAAACTGAAGTAATGGTAGCAAATGGGGTAAATCATAGGAATCTGAAAATTGAGATAGAAGGGGAAATAGTGGAACAGATTAACCGCTTCAAGTATTTAGAAGGGGTGGTTTAGGAGAAGGAAAGTCTGAATGAGGAGTTCAAAGCCAGACTCAGAGGCACTGTTGCCAAATGGCTGAGGACGTTGGGGTAGTGTGTGACAGATGAATGCAAAAGAAGCTGAAAAAGTAAGGTATACAAAACAGTAGTGCATCCTGCATTACTGTGTGGTACAGAAAGCTGGGGAATAAAGGCAGAGCAGTAGAGCAAACTAGCGGTGACAGCGATGAAGTGGATGAGGTGGGTGGTAGGATGCACACTCTAAGACAGATGAAGAAATGAGGACATCAGTGCAAAAGCCTAGGTAGTTCCAACTGTAGAAAAAGTCAAAGAGAACAGATTATGGTGGTTTGGGCACATGTGCAGGAAAGCAGAAGACAATCTGGTGAGGAAGATGTGGGACCGCAAGAGGAAATGATGGTGGTCCAGCAACAGATCGATAAATTATGTGAGAGAAGACCTGCAGCAGTCAGGCATGAGTTATGAAGAAGGTAGGAGAGTGGCACTGAATCAAGAAGAGAGTGGAACTGAATCAAGAGAGATGGCTGCAGTTGGAGTAACTCCCTGACCTCATGTAGAAAATGTAGAAAAAAGGATTGATGTTGATGGAAGTTTTCATTGGTGGAAACACTGTTTACATAAAAAACTTGGTTTCTTTTGCTCAGTGTTCAGTTGGTCACATATAAAGTTCTTTTAGGTGGCTCTGTAGATTAAAGGCACCACTCTGAATTGCCAGCTGTTATGAAATCAAGCAGAGTCTTACATTGAAACGTGTTGCTAAAATGTAGGTATACTTAATTGTTTGTTTTGCTTTATTTTATTATTAGGTTCATAGTCTAGTACTAAGCTGTCATTTTAGACCATATTCAGCTTAACCAATTTCTCTTTCAAAAGTGAGAATCAAGCTGTATCTTGTGTCTGTTAGGTAAACAACTTAACAGTTATGCCAGTCCCCAAGATTCTCATATTAGGTAATCCATCTGCATGGTATTACAAGCCTAGCCAATAGCTTAGAGTTCAGAATCAGCCCCTGCATAATGTATATCTGAAATAAAGACCTTAACCATTATGCCAACCTGCTCTTTGCAATTATGGCAACCCTCCTCTATTCCTGTAGTATCTACACTTTGTCCAAAGCTATTACTGCGTGTAGACGTGTGCATCAAGAACAAGCTTTTGTTGCTCAGACCCCACTCCATGCTCTCATGTAAAGTTCTCATTGGTGGTTGTGTAGATAAGAGGGTGTCATGTAACAACGCTGTCTCCTGACAACATTGCTGTAAATGCTGTAAATGCAAAAAAGACAATATCCTTTGTGTCTCTATAAGTATTTGCTTGCATGTTCATGTGAGCTAATGTAACCAAGAATCAGACATTGACATCTCATATTATTATTACTATTCATAAGTTAGTAGATACATTTGAATTACTGGGTTTAGGGATTGAGTCTCGTAATGTTGTGAGCAAGTGAGCTAAAAATGTACATTATTCCTTTGGTTCCATTTATTGCATTTCTGAATGCTAGCTGTTTCCTGTCCATTATAAAAATGTTTTGTTTTACTCTCAAAGGCAGAATTAAATCCTGAAGTACTGCATACACATTACCTTATTCTGTACAGTAGGTCTTTAATTGTACATCTATTTAATCTCAGCAGCCAGAACTATAGAATCAATTAAACGCTTCTGCACTCATCATTTTACATAACATCAAGTTAGAATAAGTTTAAGTTGTAAAACATGTCAAGATATTTTTTCTGTGGGCTTTCAAATTTTCTCTTATCTACTGTAGTAAAGGTTCCTGTAATATAAAGCACATGGTCAAATACAAAATACAATTAAACCGTAACCAAACTAATTTTAAACTTTACTCATCTCTTAAAGTCTCATTTGACAAAAAACGTCTCTCAAACATTTATTAGAAGAGTAATACTTAAACTGTATACGAGTGGGACTCTAAGCTTGATGAATTGATTTAATGTTTACGTGTTGCACGCTAATAGTGATTCATTTCCTTTACTAATAAACAACTGAGCTAGACAGCTTGAACTAGAGAGCAAATTCAGAGAAACCTTAAAATGTCATAGACATAGCCTTCAGACTCATTTTTCATGTCTTTGCATGTTGATTCCTTATACTTCTGTACAATCATGTTATTTTGTCCTTTGTTCCTCACTTACTCAAGTCTTGTCAGGACTTATTCAAAGATGTGCCCAGCTACCTGAGACCTTCATAGGAGCAGCAGCATCTCCAGCACCTCAAACCAAATGAGAAACTGTATTTTTGAGCCATGCAGCTTTCTCTCTCTCAAATCTAACATCCTTGTGGACATCTCTAGACAATTTTGATGATGGCATCAAGTCGATCCAGGTTCCTACCTACCATGGCCTTCCATGTACATATTAGGTTGTATTGTTTATTTTCCTGGCATGGTATTCTCTAACCTGGTCAGTACAGTTACTTGAATGCGTTGCTCTTTGCTAAGTGCAGTACTATTTCTGATTACAGTAGTTGCAGGTAGCAGATTCTAGGACCTGTCCTTCCATCTTTTAGACCTCTAGTCTATTATCTTTATGTCTGATTACACCCATTCACTTGTTCTGTATTGTACATCCCTTGCAGACTGCTGCTAGGCCTCCTCAAAAGAACTGTATACCAAAAAAATGGAGGAATGTGGGGAATCAAAAGCTTTCATGTCTCAACAAGAAAAGACCTTCCCATTTGACATAATGCCAACACCAACTGGGAGTGAGTCCTGCACACTCTGAAAGTTCTAAAGCCAGGATCACTCTAAAGATTGCAGTAGTGAATGATCAGTAACATGGGGTATTTAGTAGATCAATGAGCACATGTATGTTTTTACAAATCAATGGGTTATGCAAGGAGGAGAAATGTGCTTCACGCTAGGCATGAGTACAAATCTGAGGTCTCCTAGCATGAATTTTGCACCTTTGACTACAACTCCACCAAAATGTTAAATTGCCTAACCAGTCATAACTGGCTTGTGGTCCATAGTATGTGCTCATTCATTGGCTCTTCCTCCTTGTCTAGGAGACATCAACACACATGAATCTGGAGAAGATGCAGAATATAAAGCTGCTGCCCTGCATACCCCCAGTCTATAGCCAGATGAATAAAGGACTAAGCCTAGGAGGAAAGTCCATATACACACTCCTTCCAGCATTGGAGCTGTGAATTCTCATCTTCTAGGTTTTCACTCACAGAACAATTATAATATACGATTTAGAGAAAAGAAATGGATATGTTCAGGTTGCTGCATTTCTTGTATTGATATTCCATGCATTTCAAAAGTGGCATCCTGCAGAAACACTACCGATGATTTGTTACTTAAACATACAGCTTTTAGTCTTTACAGAAGATTTACTAATGGAAAGCTTTATGATAATGCTGTAAATAAGATTGGGGTAGAGTTCTTGCTGAAACATCAACCTTTGGTACCTCTAGCAATAAGGGCAATGACATGCATCAATCGATGAGTGTTACACAGTTCATTATTATTTAAACTGAATGTGTTCAGAGCATGTGAGAATTTTTTGAAAAAGGCTAGCCACCCAGCACTGTAAACTTTGGTTCTAGATGACTGTCACTGCTGAAGTGACACACAGACCCCGAGTGAAAAAATGGGAAAAGAGGTTGAGGATGGATGGATGGATTGGTTTGTGTTACATAAAGTATAAGAAAAAATATTAATTCATGATTTTCATATAAGGCTTATTATAAAAAAGTCCTTGAAGACTTTCCCAAAGATTCAGAAATAACCCCCATATTGGTAGTAAGACCTGCGGTAAAACCTGCCTGGTTACATGATGTTAGCCACAATGAGGAAATAATAAATTACCAGCTAATTTGAACATCTGTGAGTTGCCCTTAACTACTGCTAGTAGCATTTCCTGCTGTGGTTAACACTGGTATCTCATGCACCACATTGGTACAGGCACCGATCCATTCACTTTCTCACACACATACACATGCAATGTACCTCTTACCTGTCCCTGAGTTAACGGATCATCCCAGATGTGTCTTCCTATTACCTTGTCCCTGCACTCCTAAATCTTTACAGTCGACATTAGATTTTCATTCCTCCTAGCATTTGTAAAGTTCATAGCAATTGTGGAGCTGTTGCTCTATTAAAATTTTAATGTAGTCCCAGGAAGAGCTTAAATATTCTCTTTGAGTTCATCTAGTGTTTTGCCTAATTTGTCCTGAAGCCTCCCCCGCACATTTACACTCCTGCTGTTGGCTCTTCTGGTACTCTTTCCCTTATAATTCATGGACTGTTGCACTCATTAAATCTGCCAGATATTTTCAAGTTTCATACCTCTTTTGTAAAATAACCCTGTCTGCACTAAATGTTTATGCTACTGCTTTTTGATTTGTGGACACAAGGTTAGAAACCTTTTACTATGCATATATTTTTAGCTAACGAATACTTAATTAATTTTCTGACATACCCCTGGTGTCTATAGTTGGTACTGAGTACTACTCTCCTCTGTGATATGAGAAAGTACAGAGTTTAAATCCCTTTTAATGTCTTCAGGGCACACTATTTAGATTATCCCTGGTTTACTCCC